>NW_018408192.1:89100-122233 GCF_002113885.1 Mizuhopecten yessoensis | reverse complement strand
TTTTTTGTCACAATCATGCCATGAATGTATTCTTTACGGTGACCATCATTTGATTAGATTTTCATTAATATTTTACATAACATGCACATTTTATCAACACTTAGACAGCTTCTGAAAGGTACAACGTTGTGGAGCCATAAAAAACAAACCAAGTGACCTAAATCTTTATACTTTATATATTTGTGACCACAACGGCATGGGCAATGCACCACCAACAGGAAATTTGAATCAGAGAAGGGGCCGTTTTGGAAACCGGCCCTTTAAAGGTGCAATCACGTGTGTGTGTGTGTGTGTGTGTGTGTGTGTGTGTTAATCGTTCTTTGAAAGTTTAAATACACGTAACGTTACGAGGTACAAGAAATCTTTTTCATGAAGTGCCATCGCTATCTTTTGCAGAACATCCTGATTGCTGGCACATTGAGCGCCAATGCTGCAGGATATAGAGGTGGATCTAGGCCAAGGGCGGGGGCTACGGGCCAGCAAGGGGAGTCCTACCCAGGTATGTGGACAATATGGTCAAGGACGGGGGATATATGCAAGTAAGGGGAGTCCTTCCACAGTTCCGTGGACAATATGGGCAATGCAGGGGCTACAAGTCAGCAAGAGAATTTCACCTCAGGTACGCGGGGAATATGGGCAAAGAACAGGGGCTTTAGACTGGCAAGGGGCGACCTATCCAGGTACGTGAATAATATGGACAAGGGCAGGGGCTACAGGCAAGCAAGAGGAGTCCTGCCCAAGTGCGAGGACAATATGGGAAGGACGGGGCTCCAGGCCAGCAAGGGGATTCCTCCTCAGGTATTAGGGAATATGGGCAAAGGGCAAGGGCTACAAACAGACAAAGGAGTCCTATCCAGGTACGTGGACAATATTGGAAGGACGGAGCTACATGCCAGCAGGAGGATTCCCCCGCAGGTACGTTGGGAATATGGGCAGAATTCTGGGTCTACAGAGAGGGGGGGGGGGGGTGTCCTACCCGGAAACGTGGACAATATGGGCTAGGATATGAGCTACAAGCCAGCTAGGGGCGTCCTATCAAGGTATGTGGAGCTTTTTAGAAAGGGCGGGGTCACAGGCCAGCAAGGGGAGTCCTACCTAAGTATGTGGACTAATTGGGAGTCCAACCATTGTTAACAGCATCTGAAAGGCAACCTACTCTAACTTACATCTAAATGAACAAATCATGCTCAAATAATGGCTTGCTTTAGGTTCAGATATCTTTTAAAATTCTTGCCATAGACGGATCTAGGTACATAACCTTGGCACGGAAGATCTGGAACCAAACCCTTGAAATAACTCACAGGCGTTCGATTGCCTTTGTTAAATTCCTAAAAGTAAAATGGAAGGCGTCCTTTAAGTAAAATATGTTTACAGGTTTTGATAATACAACGAGTTATTAATAATTCGGTAAGACAAATGCAACAACAGTGTTATGTAATGGAAGTAGTACATTGTATGTACATATTGGGTAAGACTTGCCTTTCTATGTGTGTATAAGACATGACAAATTTTACTTTTAGATATCAAGTTCTTCAACATAATTTCTGTTAAAGCGGCAACTATTTTTGACGTCTTGTAACCCCGTAATATTGTCGAATTTGGAATTAGTATGCTCCTGCATGCGTTTCAAAGATGCGACGCAATTATTGAATGAAGATGTTCTACATAAGTCGTGATTAACTTGATAAACCCAGTTTATTTTCAAAATTGTCTGTTTGGCATTATGCCCAAGTTATGCCCCATTGTACGGTTTTAGTACACAATTACTCGTATTTAAACCTTTCATCAAATTGTTTTATCATAATTGTTTTAGGTCGTGCATGTTAAATTACCTCTGTATTTCAAAGTATAATATGGAACTATTGACCCTATTTTGACATTCTGTAATCTTTGAAGTGTATTTCTGGCTTCGAATAAGACAAAATGCGTTGACAGGTTTGTATAAGAGATGTTTTAGTAGTGTTGTGTGCGACAAGTTGTATTTACGGTTCAGTTTAATAAAATTACTATGTAGTGGTTTATATAAATAGAATTTAATTTACAGGTTTAGGTAAGACAAGTACCCAGGACAACAGAGGAGGTGGAGGAGGAGGACTGGGAGGATCCGGTCAGTCTGACCATCGCGGCGAACCTGGGGGAGGGGCAGGATACGGCAGTGGAGCGTGAGTTCTACATTGTATATTCATGATGGTTAAACACAGTGCACACAATTATGAAGTCACATCTTAATAGATATTTCTCAAAACCTAGATCTCATTTTTTTCTCACTCTCTTAAATGTCTTTATCTAATAAAATAGTATATCGTAAAATAGATGTTTCTCAAATTTGATATATTGCCTTGATTTTCGTTTTCTTGAGTGTTGTTAATAACGATTTTACACGAATTCCATGTATAGTAAGGCAAACAAAAGATATAAGGAAAGTTTTGAAAACTTAATTCAAAACCGTCTTCTCTTTAAACACAAGATTTTGTTCAGAATGGAGGCATACAATCTTTAATAATAACATTCGATAAATAACCCATCTTTCAACAGAAAACAAGGCAAAACGTCAAAAAATTGTATGGTAATCCGTCAACATAATACATGGCAATATGCAAAGGTTGGCATCACAATGTTTTAATGGAATGCAGGAAAGTCTAATTTATCAAATCTGTTGGTTTATAGGAGATCCATTACCTTCAATCGTATAGAAAAAAAAAAGTCCGGTTGTAGTTATAATGCATAATATTCGGCATTTTGATATATGATATGTTGACACATCATTGTATTATTTATGAAATGTCACTGTATGATGCATAATTCTCCACTTAGGGATGACCGACAGGAAAGTGATATAAAGCCAGGGAAAGTATTAACATATTTTGATCTTTTATTCAGATCATATATAAACAGGCTAACGAGCAAAAATAGTAATGGATTCGGAGGTTCAGGCCAAATGTATGGGGACAGCGCGCTCAGTGACCTTTTCATGGGGTCAGGTGGCGGCAGTGGGGGCAGCTCTACAAACCTCACCGTCAACCCTGCCGGTAAGTACCTGTATAACGAAATAAACAGATTAAAAAAACTCACCGTCAACCCTGCCGGTAAGTATCTATATAGCGAAATAATCAGGTTAACAAACCTCGCCGTCAATCCTGCCGGTAAGTATCTATATAGCGAAATAATCAGGTTAACAACCCTCGCCGTCAACACTGCCGGTAAGTATCTATGTAGCGAAATAATCAGGTTAAAAAACCTCACCGTCAACCCTGCTGGTAAGTATCTATATAGCGAAATAATGAGGTTAACAAACCTCGCCGTCAATCCTGCCGGTAAGTATCTATATAGCGAAATATTCAGGTTAACAAACCTCACCGTCAACCCTGCCGGTAAGTATTTATATAGCGAAATAATTAGGTAAACAACCATCACCGTTAACCCTGCTTGTAAGTATCTATATAGCGAAATACTCTGGTTAAAAAACCTCACCGTCAACCCTACCGGTAAGTATTTATATAGCGAAATAATTAGGTAAACAAACATCACCGACAACCCTGCCGGGAAGTATCTATATAGCGAAATAATCAGGTTAACAAACCTCACCGACAACCCTACCGGTAAGTATCTATATAGCGAAATATTCAGGTTAACGAACCTCGCCGTCAACGGAACGGAAGACTAGTCAACGGAATGAAAATGTTATTCAATGTAACGTCTGTACTAGTGGTGCAAATGTTCTTTCTGTCAGGTTACACCAGGATATCTAGCTTATTGTCCGCCACACATGCTGTCAGCTTACATCAGGCTATTCAGCGTATTTGCCGCCACATTTCTACAATATTTCCCTAATTAACATTGACATTATCGATCTTAAACAAATTGATTGGATAATAATTGTAACTTTAATATACGTAGACTTGTTGATTCCTCTTGTAGGTGGTAAGGGCGGCAATGGTGGAGGTGCCATCAGTCTAAAGGCGGAGCTAAGTGTAAAGATCACTGGAAAAGTCATAGCCACTGGCGAACGTGGACAGGGTGACATTTCAGCCGGGTAAACATACAACCTTATATTGATAGCAGGACGTAACGAGATGATATGACACTTCAGCCTGGTAAAGTTATAACCTTATATTGATAGTAGGAAGTAACGAGATGATATGACACTTCAGCCTGGTAAAGTTATAACCTTATATTGATAGTAGGAGGGAACGCGATGATATGACACTTCACCCTGATAAACATACAACCTTATATTAATAGTAGGAAGTAACGAGATGATATGACACTTCAGCCTGATAAACATATAACCTTATATTGATAGTAGGAAGTAACGAGATGATATGACACTTCAGCCTGGTAAACATACAACCTTATATTGATAGTAGGAGGGAACGCGATGATATGACACTTCAGCCTGATAAACATACAACCTTATATTAATAGTAGGAAGGAACGAGATGATATGACACTTCAGCCTGATAAACATACAACCTTATATTAATAGTAGGAAGTAACGAGATGGTATGACACTCCAGCCTGGTAAACATACAACCTTATATTAATAGTAGGAAGGAACGAGATGATATGACACTCCAACCTGGTAAACATACAACCTTATATATTGATAGTAGGAAGTACTGTAACGAGATGATATGCCACTTCAGCCTAGTAAAGATATAACCTTATATATGTTGGGAAGTTATCAGGCAAACTGAAAGTTACAGTAACTTGGTTATGTGGTAAGAAAGAAAGATAATCAATGTTGTGTGATATAAAACAGTTACGATAGTAATCCTTCAGTGATGTAAACAGGTAAGGGTGCACAGGTTCATTAGCAGTTTAAACAATAAAATGTAATAGCATTGCAATGCTATAGGGATGCGTACAGAAGTTGTGTGATACAAACAGAAAGACAAAATGGAGATAAGGAACGTATATTTAACACCTAAAGTCGAAGATGATACTTTTATTATGTATGTAAGGCAACAAATGTTAATAGGAAATGATAATATTATTTGTTTGAATTATAAAGGGCTTTACCATTTAATCACTGAACTGCTAACTGCTGGCATTCATACCCAGTATAAATGCCAACTGAGAGCAGTTAAAAGATTTTTGGAATAAGTTGATATTTCAGAACAAAACAAAACTTCGATGATTAGCCCATATTGGTGATTTTCTAGAACAGTCATTTGTCCATGGCACGTCAGCGGTACCCAACGTTACCTATAATGTCGTGATAATGATGACATCAATAATCGGGTTATGTAATTTATAGCTGATATTAATGCCATCTGACAGTGGTACAGTTATATTGAGGTAACACCATACGAGGATAAATATATAGGTTTCAAAGACATTTGGCCACCTAAACATAAATAAGGTAAAGAAATGTATAAAATAGGTTTATATATGAATAGTACCATTAAAGCATTGATCTACAGAACATTTGTTTCGTGAGTTTTAAATATGTCTTGTTTAATGTTCAACAGTTGGTGTCCACGTCCGTGCACCTCGACACAGGTAGGAAGTTTAACGTGCTCCAGTCAAAATGCAACAGCATGCTGGGACGAATCTGGCCCAGGGGGCGGGGGAAGTGGGGGAAGTATCCTTATATCAGCCAAGACCATCTCCATCGGTAAGTATATATGCTAGAAGTGGGGACATTAAAGACAGTAAGGATATCAAGTTTATCTTCATCAGTAAGGACATTTCACTCGGTCTAGAGTAAAAATAAGAATAGCTCCAGATCAGCCAAGTTAATATTTGTTTTAATACTTCAGCACGTTAACCATGTATGTGTGTATGATTTACCTAAGATACTGTCATGTTGCTAAACACTTTCTGACTCATAGTTGCAATGTTTTAACAGTGGTATAAGGGAGGGGGATAAAGCCAATAAAATGAGGATGAATCGGCACCGGGAACGGAAGTTTACTAGATTTCTTACATCCATTGTCCATAGGGACTTAATACTATGTATGTTGAAGTAAAAAACCCTCTTCGGCAAAGTAAGACAAATGAGAAAAACCTTTAATATCCTACTCCTTAGTATGCATGAAGGGATTTTGATCTCTTTGGTTCCCAACGTTTTAAAAAGGAAATGTGTTTGCCTGTACCTCCTGGAATACATCCTGGGAGGTAAACATATGCATTTGATATCAAACCATAAAACATCATCATTTGTCGGATTCCGTCAATGGGCTTATCATGTGTACATGTTAAATCTATAGGTTTACCGGGTCGATGGAAGTTAGATGTGTCAGGAGGTAATGGAGGTTACGCCCCTGTCAGTAATGCTGGTGGGGTAGGTGGCAGTGGGCGTGTCCGTTTAGAGTATGTCACCTACACGGGCGATGAGCGGTATACCAGAAAAACCTCTGCAATCTACACGACTGCCACACTACAGAACGAGTACCCGGTAGGTGGCCATAACACCGCAAAACATCAAATAGACAAACAGTAATTCTAGACAACATCACACGATATAACAAATATAGGTCTACACAACAACACACTATATAACAAGTAAAGGTAAACACAACCTCGTATGCCATAACAAGTATAGAGTAGGTTTACACATCTTACAACCTAACACGTATACTGTTCTACACATCTTTCACATCCGAACGAATAGGCAGTAGTTGTTACTCAACTGTCGCTATACTACTATTTATATTGCACTTTGACATAGTATACCTTTAAATTTCGACCTGCTTTAGTCTGTACTGTTAGACTTGCATTGTTTGTAGTCAACCTCTTTAAACAGTTTCTATCAAATCTTACAGGATCACAGTCAAGCTGGCCAGCAGTCGATTAACTTAGCAACTACCCAGTACGGTAACGAGGTGCTCCGTGGCTGCTTTGTAGACAACACAACCTACAGAATGTTATCAGTAGCAGCCGGTCTAACCAATGCCCAGAAACAGAGTTTGACCCAAGAGAAGTGTATTTCTTTATGCAGGTATTGCTTAGTCAATAAAGACTATAAGTTTACTCATTGTAGATATGACAAAATAATCTACATTTGAGTCGCCCATTATAATATTCGAAATGAGAGGCAAGCGACGAACTTTTGCAAAACAGTAATGATGATGAATATATTTTCAGTCGAAAATAAAGGTTATAAATGACATTTAGTTAATCCTTAGTCCTACAGTTGTGGGATCGCACAACGTTACACGATGTGCGGTGTGCGCACGATGTGTGCACGGTGTGTGAACGGTGTGTGCACGATGGGCGAACGATAAAAAGCTGGACGATCATTGCTTGCGCACATCTGTGCGCACGATGGACGGACGTTGTGCGATAACAATCGTGGTTGGTGTAAATTGAGGAATGCTTTAACAATTTATACGGTTTCGTGTTTAAACATATACACTTGATGTTTACGTTTGTTTCTATATTCTAGCAACATCTATAAACTTATCTTTCTGTCTATACATTCTTATATTTAGAAATTGTGTTTTCTGTATTTTTAAACAAACTTAATCGACACATGTAAAATTACAACACAATCCCATATTACAGGTTAACATAACCACTTTGTATATGTAACTGGACCGTAGTTTTCTCCCCGTCTAGGGCACTTACGTAACTCGTCGGGTTAGGCCGGGGGTGTGAACATCCAGGTGAAGGGGAGCTATAGGCAAACGAATGCAAATAACAAATACTATTCAATACGGTCAAACGGTATCGCATATCAGCTCTTTGTGTCAGGCACTGGTCAGGTAAAACTCCGAACACTCATATAATTGTTATATACCTGTTCTGTTACCTTGGAGCCAAACCCATTCTTGACAGCCTAACGGTCGCTGTAATACTGTGTAACACGCATTGTGAAATTGTATAATCTTGATTATTGTGATGAGAAATTACAGATATATACACAGTGTACATTATCGCATACAAGCCTTCCGTATTTATGTCATTCCGTAATTTTGATCTACAAATGATCCCAAATCGCACAATTGTGCGGAGAGAAGCGCACAACGGGGCGAACGATTGCTAAATCGCACAGTTGTGCGCACCATGTGTGGACGATGTGCGGACGATGTGTCAACGACGTATGCACGGTGTGCGCACGCTATTTTTGGTGTGTTGTGCGGTCCCACAACTGTACATGTGAAGTTACCTTTAGACAAAACTACAGGTAATAAACATTTAAACAAATCTTTAGGTAAGTTAATAT
Organism: Mizuhopecten yessoensis; assembly: GCF_002113885.1. NCBI lineage: Eukaryota > Metazoa > Mollusca > Bivalvia > Pectinida > Pectinidae > Mizuhopecten > Mizuhopecten yessoensis. The sequence goes on along the minus strand of NW_018408192.1, from coordinate 114,060 downwards.
TCACACAAACTTACAGGTGAAATTACCTTTAATCAAAGCTTCAGGTAAATCGACTTTCGTTCGATCGTACAGAATGAAACACTTCCAGGTGAGTTGACTTTCAGTCTAACCTAAGTAAAGTTGACATTCAAGCAAATCTTTATGTAAGTAAACATTTTATCCAACCTTAAGTTGATCTAACTTCGGACAAACCTAGGTACAGGTGACTCAACCTTCTGTCAGGTTTACATAGAGGATTTGATCTGTCAGCCAAAGCTACGTTATACCTAACTTTCAATCAAATGGGAGGTAAGGTGACCTTCAGTAACACCTACATATGAGTTAACCTTTATTCAATTATTAAGGTGAGCTAACTTCGATCAAACCAAAGACTCCCTGTCAAAACCAAAGTTTAGACGACCTTTAACCAAACCGATAGTTGAGTGTGACTGTAGAGAGTTCTTAAATACGTAGACAATAACTTCAGTCCTGTACTGTTGGTAGACAGTATATTTAGTTCTCAACAGGCAATTTACATTAGCATTGAGAAACGCTTTTGTTCAACACCCTAAGTGTTTTTTTTATATAGCAAGAATTTATTTATGTCTGTCAGATTAATTTCATTGTAACGCTTGTATTTGTTTTATTTTATTTCTATAGACAAAAGGGCTACAAATACTCCGGCACTGAATACCACAACGAGTGTTACTGTGACAACCACCTGAAAATGCAACTAAAGAGACCAGACGGGTTAGATTTAAACAACGTTTTCTCTTTATCAAAATTAAAAATATCTAACGTTTATCAAGGTTACAGTTCAATTTCGTTTTTTCACAACGACGGCAATACATTGGTGATCTCATAGTTTTATGCTGCATATTTCATTTGTGTCGGTATCATATCAAAACGTAAGATCTCAAGATGGTAATTTTAGATAATTTTCAAACATTGTGACTTAAAGCATAGAAAAAACAGAGCTTTGATATTTCATTTCATGATCAGTCTAGAACTAAGATTAGACATGAGCGTGCATTATCCAGTGAAGATGTACACTGCACTGTGATGAAGTCGCCATGACCGTGACCTGAAGGTCAAAGGTGAAATAAGACAAATATATTGCACTGTGTAATATGATCACTTTGAGGGTTTGGTCAAAGATAAAAAAATATTGCCTTTTTTCATATTAATTTTATTTACCTATTATGTCACTAGAGCAACAGGCGAGGCTATAGTTGATCTATTTTACCACTAGTTAGAAATAAATATAAATCATCTATTGCTATATTTAAAGATGTAAGATGTATATTATTGCTAACTTAATAGATGACCAGATTAATTAATTATCGATTTAGCCACTATGATCTGATTTGAAATTAGAAAAAACAAATCATTTAATGATTTTATATTTAGCCATCAAGACAGTTACTTTATCTATCTATTTAATCTGTAGCTATACAAACGCACATATAAATAGCAATACAAACAGAACATAAACAGATAAGCAGATGTATTTGGTCTCTAGCTAAACAAACATATATATCAATATTTAGATTTATGCTCGTAGTTTAGCAGGTAACTCATTTACCTACTCAATAATCAGTATTAAGTACATCAATATCATATTTAGAAAAAGTACATAAAAGCATGAGACATTTTTAAAAAGAAAATTAGCGAACTGTTTTTTAATTACGATACTGCATTACTCAAACCAGCGAATGTAACACCGCCTGTACTGGAGATAATACACAGATGTGTGGGGGTACTTATCGAATCCTGGTGTTTGGCCCGCCCCCAAGTAGTCCCGCTATCGGCCATTCTGGTGCCGTGTCCAAGTGTGAGCCCTGGTGTGTCACTGCAGAACAGTACTCAACCACTGTAAGTTACTGTTATAGAGTTTATCAAAATTTCGTAGAGTAATGTTCCGCTGTTAAATTTGAGGAAAACCACTTTTTAAGACAAGACAAATGTTCTATGACAAGTATACATATTGTTTTAATCTTATCTTTTAACCTTTAAATCATTTTATTTTATTCTCTTTTTATTTTAAACTCACGTTTCATTCAACGTCTATATAGCATACGTTATGTATAAATATGTATCATACAAAACTTCAGTTTGGGATTAATGCCCAACGATTTATGCGTAATCATTACCCTGATAAATATAATAATAGTTTATTTAAAGCAGTTGTAGCATACAGTTCTGTGTTGAAGTAAAAATCGGTTAACGTTGTTGAATGCATCTGACCTTGACCTATCCTTGTTTAGCCTAAGTGGGGTCAATGTTCCCTGTCCACCGAATTCGTCACGTCCTGGCAAATACACTGCGACTGTCCTGCAGGGTTCACTGGCGTCGGCTGTGCTCAGGTATAATCGTAAGCTTGCACAGTAGGATACATGAAAATAAAAATAGTCTGGGTCAAATTTAATAAACGAAGAGGCAAACTGTCGTTTCGTATTCGCCTGGTCCAAAAGGGTCATCCTTTAAATGCTATCACACACATACGTATAACAAGTGTTTTCTAAAGAAATATTTTCAAATTATAGTAATTTTCATTTCTTCGATCTGTCTCATATGCAGCGAAACCGATGTGTTTTTTCCAAAGTATTGGTGCTTAAAAGACGATTTCCTTGAAGCCTAACTTTGATATCGATACAACATTGTATTGTCGTAAGATGTGTTAAAAATTGGAGTGCTTGATCGGAAATGGGTTTTTGGTTCTCAAATAGGGTATTTAAAAATCGCTGAGATATTTGTTTTAATTTCAAATGGGATAATCTGTAGAAATTGATCAACATTTTCCTTATTCTTGGCTAAAGGCAATACTGTTACTTATGTCAGATATTTGTTTGTTTGATAAATTGACCAATATCCCATTTTTGAGTCACTTCACCAAACTTTAATAAATTATTCATCTAAGCTGTTTATCGTTATATGCGGCAAAACTACTATGCACCGATTAAGATGGAGATTATCTAGGAACATAAGGATGAAAAACGACATTTTCCTTATGCTTTCAGTGAAATAATGTCCGGCCTGTTTATTTCACACTGTTGAAAATCTCTTGTGGGGTCGGGCATATCTATGTTAGCCTCTCCATATTTTGATTTGTTTTTTGGAAAAACGGAAATTTCTGTCTACAGTTATCTGTGATTATCCGAGCCCTTATTCAACCGTGAAATATTTGGAATTATTGGTGACCTGTGCATATTTTTACAGGTTTGTGCAGAGTGGACCTGGGGCAGTGCCTGCAGGGGAAACTGTTCGTGTAATAGGAACAACTCTTTATCCTGTCTATCCCAGACCGGCCAGTGTCAGTGTAAACCAGGTTACTACGGCCAGCAGTGTCAATCACCCTGTCCTGAGGGTCATTTTGGACCCAATTGTTTGAGTAGGTTCCCTAAATTATTTATTTGTAGCTTATTTGGCTTCATCAACAATCTTTCCGATTATAGCTGATCTATATAGGTTTAAGTCACTTAACTAACAGGCCTAAATACAATGTCTTTGTGAAAAAGGTACGCTGTTTGCCAATGAATTCCAACTAAGTCTAACAAATATTCCTGGATCATAATTTTGAAACAGAAGAGATATAAGCATTATAAACCTACATTTGCGCTGTGCGAATACATCCATGTACAGTAATAAGGGTTTGGTCCGGGATCAAACCTCATCCCTGGTGACTTAGGTCTTGACTAATGAAATGGGCTTGGTCGAGACGACAAATGCATTCATGCTTCTAAGATTGCCCCGTGTTCGTATTGGCCCCATGTAATTAAGTCCATTTTAAATGACACGAAAACATTTTGGATCTTTTGTTAAGGCAAGTACAACTTTACAGATGTGGTTATTTATTGTTGCAGATCAGTAAATATTATCAGGTGGTATAGCTGTTTCAGTTCAGTCAAACTGCAAATGCGTTTTTTGTTTCAGATTGTTTTAAATTGTATTTTCTTTCATTTCAGACACATGTAACTGTACCGGTGCAACTGATTGTGACAAGGCTACAGGAAAGTGCATGTGAGTAAACATAATAAGACACAAACAAACTGATTTACTTCCAAACAAGATAGACAATCACCCAAATTAGTAATACTTAAAGCGCCTGTTCGGGGAAAAAATACACAATAAATGGGTCTAAATGCGTTCTCTGGTCTTCCAAAAATTATACCACGGCAATATGATGGTCGAGTTCTGCTTGCAATGTCCAGTTTTGACCACTTAAATATCGAGGAAGCCCCGCGTAAATTTAGCACAGATCTATTTATACATGTCACGTGGTTGTTTCGAAAGCGAGGCAGTGAATATATCAACAATAGCACGCCGTCTCTCAGCCATGTAGGACTCATCTAGCGGACAAGACAGCAATATTATATATAAATAATTTATTTAAGAGGTCATGTATGATGCAAGTGTAGTATCCCTACCTATCCGTCGATGTTATATATAACTGTATTGATGATAATGTCAATAAACGTGGAAATCACTGCAAATCGTCGTCCAATGCAGCGATGGGGCAATCTAAATCCCGTCATTAATGTCATTGTTTCATTTGTTAAGTTGTATTTACTATTTTGAAGCAATCATAGCATATCGTTGGCAAAAACATAGCAAGTGTTTGCCTGGGAATGTCGGGAATACTCATTAAATAATCAAAACGGCCAAGAGACGTATCTAGACCCAACTTGAAGCGAAGAGAAACGTTACAACTTCAGGTAAACAGGCATATTGACACTGTGTCATTGAAACTTTGATAAATAGGCCTATCAATTGATTGTAGACATGTTTATTATGCACAACATCACTTTTTAGATCGGGTTTTAATCTATTCTACATTATTGTGATATCAAGAAAGCAGAATGTTATAATGTACACAAGTTACACATACTAATTACCCTACACTATTTAATTATGCAATCTTAAACCACATAATTATCTCATACATATAAAATGATTGCAAACGTAATCTGTGATTTTAAAAGTCCCTTAGTTATCAAAAATGCGAATACAAATTGATACAGGTCTGTTAAAACTTAACTGGATCATTGTAAGACTCATGGCTCTAAACTTGGATGTTGTAGATTAGATAGAACAAGGGGTTGCACGACCAAAGGTGAAGGTTACGGAGGTTAATTTTGTTGACATGAATATTGTTATGTCTCCCAAAAGCAGAGTTGGTTGGAAACCAGCAAGGAATCACATGGCTACAGTTAAATGTCACCAGGTCAAAGTCACATTTATAATCAAACTTGCTGTATACATGTATTTGTATACTTTCATCTTTAATCATTATGTAGTTACCGATAAAAGTTGCAATATAATACCTGGCATATTGGGCCTTTCAGGGCCTCTCGTCTTAAATGACCTCACACATCGAGGAGTATAGGCAAAGAACAAGTTACTAGTCTCTCTGTATACAAGTCTCAGTTTTAGACAAATATTGTCAGTTACAGTTTCTTTGTTGTGTCTACTGATCTAATGAAAGGAACCGAAAAACTCAAAATGCTTTCATTTTTTTGGAAACTTTTATTGTTCCAGATTTAAATTTACAATTGAAAGCTGCCAGGGTTTGGGTCCTGGTATCAGCTTCCTTGCAATAAATGTCCTCTCGCAGGAGGGCTCTCATACACAATACCCTGAGTCTCAGACAATCATTAATTCATACATTCATTCATATTTTGTTTCTCACATAATATATCCATCCATCTCATTGCTGAAGTTCAATCATACATTCATCATTTCATTCAAACAACTAGTTGTTCATGTGTTATAATTATAAATGAGGGAAGTCTTATTCAATGTTGTCTGTCAGCTCTCCTCATTTTAAAGTTGCCCCACTTACAAACTTCATGTAGAAAATAACCGTCTTTATTCCTATGATGAATTTTGTCGAGTCTATGACTTCCGCCCACCTCATACAGTGTTCTACCGCTTGAGAAACTCACTTATGCCTTTATGGCTGATAGGTACTTTAAACAATGCATTGGCTGATTTGCAACAACCATTTATTCCAATTACCATAGAAGTACTAAATAAAAGCAAAAAAGGAAGTAGAGACCTGTATGATATTTTTATTTCCAAAATTAAATGCACTAATAAATATATTGACAAATGGTCAAATGTGCTAGGTGTTGATGAAAATACTGAATTAATAAAATTACAAACTATAGTTTTCAATATAACAACAGATGTGACTCTGCAGTGGTTTCAGTATAGAATTATACATAGAATACTTGCAACTAACACTTTTCTTACACAAATTAAAAATAAAAAATAACACACTTTGTACATTCTGCAAACAATCTGAAGAAACTTTACTACACATATTTTTTGAATGTGAGCATGTAGAGAGGCTTTGGCTACTTCTTGAAAACTGGATATTCTCAAAAACCTCTGTTTACATTAACTTTGCAAAACAACATATTTGGGAAAATAGGTAAAACATATTATGTGCAGAACCTTATTATGCTAATTGTTAAATATTACATTTACAAACAACGTATTAAAGGTGATACACTTTTCATAGAAAGTGTAAAGAGAGATATAGTGTACAATTATAAAGTGGAAAAATATATCGCAACATGTAAAGGGAAACAACATACCTTTCTCCAAAAATGGAGACTCTTTTCTAACTTAATGATACCATAGCTTATCTACCAAATAGTATGTATTATTCATATATACACCTATAACTTGTACCTAATTCGATTGCGCCCGAGATGTGTATTATCCAATTTTGAATTATCCATTCCAACTCCAGACCGCTACGGTCACAAATACACAGGTACTACATGTGTAATGCACTTCTCGGAGGGGAATTCGAAAGATTATACTTAAATATCCAAAGTACGAGAGAAAGAGTGTATGCAAGTTGTGATTTTGTACTGTCTTTTGTAAAATAACATGTGAAAAAAAAAGAAATAAATATGTTGAAAAAAAAACAAAAAACTTCATGTTTGGTATTTTGGTGTAGAACGTAAACCTGTACATCAATATTTTTGTATGTATTTGCTTTGATAGCTACTTCATTGAATACTGCCATAATAAACTTCCAAGTCTGATTGCATTGCTTCCACACCAGATATATCAGATAAGTGAGATGACTGAGCTCTGCAATTTGAAAATAAAAGAAGAATGACAAACTATGTGTTTTTTACCCCAAAAATGTTAGAAAAGTAAAGCTTCACACAGCCTGATGTCATATTTGTTTTGCATTATCCATTATAGTACATCATTTCAAGTTTCATTTGCCTACCACTTGTACTTTTTGAGATATACCCAAAAATCGAAAATATTTAATTAGCGGACGGAATTGGGGTACAACAGTATACCCAGACAAAGTTATACGGGGGCATTATATTAAATGAATGCAAAATACAATTATAATTCTTGACCTAAGATCTCAAGGCGATGTTTCCATTTTATTATAATTTACCATCTGTATATATACATACGGTAGTAACAATACACATTTCATAGGTGTTACATGTGATGTATACATACAACTTATATTACGACAATATATTTGTCACATTGTGGGTGATATTTTCCATGAAAGTATATACATACATGTACATGTACTTAATCTTTATCTGAGGTATTGGGCATTGCTGTATCAACAGAAAGGCTAGGTTCTCGCTGTTTTCCCCAGAATGTTTTGAAAGAAGCATGGTATTTCAATATTTCTGTTAAAGCAGCACTCTATGTAAAATCACAGCAGCATGGTAACTTTAGATTTGCTATGAATATATAGCAGAGAAGATCTAGGATAGCAGCATGGCAAGAAATTATAGGAGCATGGTGCCATGCTGCAAAAACAGCATGGGGAGAATACTGGTTCTGTATGTGCAGGTTTGGATGTTATCAGTACCGGTGCCCCCGTAGATGTGTGTTATGCCTTCCTACACCGCGAAGTACTACATGTAGGTGTCTCCATTGAAGTGCCAGGTTCCCTCATTAAAGTATCAGGTGTGGAAGTGACTGCACCATGAATTTCTTGTGTCACTGAATTAGCACACCTAAAACATGTAAAAATAAATATTACTTGAAAAATAAAATATTCTCCGAATACCTTTTTTTTTATCAAAATTTAAGAAATATCATTGAAAATTAACTGAATTTTACGATACCCCACCAGTGATCGATGTTATATTAACTATAGGAGACACGTGCACATGTACACTCTCTTTAATCCTGGACCAATTATGGGTGGAAGGTGGATGGCTAAAACATGCAGTTTACCATGAGTCCTCGTTATCAATGAGAACTATTTAAATGCAAGGAGAGGGAGGTTATAATATTTGTTTTTTATTTACTGTAAACAGATTGAGGTACTGTCTATTACTATAATATCAGAGAGTTTTTCAAAGCAATCAACCAGCAAACACCACCACAACCCCTTCCGGCGACTTTTGTAGGGAACTTTTAACTTGAAACATTTATTTTTGCAGCATATATATACACTATAAAAAACTTCATCTTCATCTTCATTTTTAAACATTCCTCCGTCAATATTGTCAATATAAACAAAGTTCTATGAATTCAGGATCCATTAACATTATTAAATAATTATGTACAGTAGATTTGGTTATAATCACTATCAGCAGAGTATAATCTGTATTTTCATGTAGTTAATTTTGTCCTTCATTACATATATACATGTAGCTCTAACGTCTTAGATGTAGGAGAATTATAAATAAATCATACTCGTCTGATAGGCCTTACAATTTACTTATTGGTGTTATGAAAACCCTTACTTATATCATAACACTTAACATTTAAATGAAAACATGTGTAAAATATTAAAAATAATTAATAACCACGAAAACCGCCCCAAACAAAATTATGTTTTGTCTGTACACTAAAAAGTTCGAAATTACCCTCCAAGGGGCCCCACTGAAATCAAACAAGACGTAAATGGGGTGTGTCATTTTCCAATAAATTTCCCCTTTTGCTGGACACTGATAACATGTGCGCTCTAATAACATCTTAAAAGTAGCGTTTGCCAACAAAATAATTCTCATTAAAGTAAATATATACAACTTATGTTCTATAATTGCGAACAGTTGACAGCCGGGCACACTTACCACTTATCGAGAAGAACTGCGCTGCGTGTTCGTGTGTTGAGCAGCTGTCGACCTACTATGCAGCTTCCAAAGGGTTGTCCAACGCCCATTGCTTTTTCTTTGCGATTTGTAGTGGACTCTGTAACCGTTCTTTGACGATACATTGTGCCTGTAATGGCTTTGGCAAATTGGCACACATCTTTCTTTCGCCACGATGTTTACAATAAATGGACTTGTTGATGACGCGCATGCGGTAAAATTACATTATTGATCTGGGTCAAGTGAGAGATTTAGACTGTCAGCTTTTTATATTTTTTACTCTTAGGGAGTGAATTTCACCAAAATTTGAATCGATATATTTCATAAAGAAGTATTTTAAACATGTGTATGCCATTTTAGCAAATATGACATTTTTTTCCCCGAACAGGCGCTTTAACTATTTTCGCGAAAATAACAAGCATATCTTTTTGACCCTGAATCACAGTGTCCCTAGACACTAAATATTGGTCCTTGAAAAATCACTAAAATAAATGCAAATTAATTACGGTTGCCCTATTGTCTTCCAGAACACCACCCATTATCCGTGTTTGACATTTTGTCTCCCTGGATACCCATATTATACATAAACATTATCAATGTGTAACTGTACTATGTACTGTTTCTCCCTGGACTATATATATATCTGCTTTTCTCCTTTCTCATAACTAGCTTCCAGTTTACCTACCTTTAAGGTTTGGCTTCACTGTTATTCTTTAGAGTATGATGAATATGACGTGAAAAGAATTAATACTATGACGTCAGGTGAACAATCAGATATGACATCATAGTGAGATTTCGACAGACAAGATCAAGTGCAAATTAGTTTATGATCCTGCATAAAATGTTAAGAATATTTTTTTCAAAACAGTATTGGGAATGATGAAAGAAAAAATATGACCCTATCTTCATTTTGACAGAGAAATTTCAAACCATCCTCGGTTGGAGATTTGACTGCCACACCCTCAGGTAGCAGAGTACAGTAGAAATGGCCGATTCCTAAAAATAAAGGGCATGTCTCAGATAACCATGAATAGTGGATCTATCTTGCACAACACACCTACATATATATATAAACTACATTTTGAATACATTTATTTTAGAAGAATGATTTCGGACTTGTGAAAACCATGGTTACCTCATCAAAAAACATCAAAATATGCAAAAAAAAACCCCACATTTTTAACCTAAAATTTGACCCACACAAGTAGTATTTTTGTTCTTAAAACCTGTCTTAAATCCAATATATCACCTACTCGGTAACAGAAATACTCACGTTTTAGCACAGGTTGTTCAACTGGATTTTTCACAATATTTATACATGTGCCGAGTACAAAAATAGACTACATGAAAAGCTAGCTTTTGTTGTGTAGACACAGATTTGTAAATGGCCAAACCTGTAGTCTCAAACCAAATTCGATTTTATTTTAAATTATGAAGCCGACATAGTCCACAACATGCATATACCAATTTCCTTTATTTTTATTTTTTTTAATTTTGATTCATGTAATATTACAGGGGTTATTCATTGTACAAATATATCACTCATGGCCACCGTACGCTACTGTACACTGTTACTTCAAGGTAGAGAGATATTTGTTTATGTCTTTGCATGTTTTACTTCATTTTGTTGATGAGCATGTTTGTTGATAGGCTGTGACGTAATTAAGTTTAGATAGATTACTAATCACGACTACGACATGTTTACAGGTGTCAACCAGGTTGGTACGGCCACAGCTGTAGCTTCCCTTGTCCGCCGGGGGTTTGGGGCCGAAACTGTTCGACAGCCTGCGACTGTAACCAAGGAGGATCGTGTAATCCAGTTGATGGAACGTGTGAATGTGATCCCGGATATAAGTTACGTAAGTAAGGGAGATTGTATGGGGAAGGAGGAGTATGACCGAAGTATAACGTATATATTCAATGAGTATATCAATGTGTTGTCTTGGTTTTAAAGTTGTACCGTCAATGTAAGCACAATGAATGGACGTCGTGGAAAAATGATAAAAATCAGTAAATATGTTAGATAATTCAATTTTCCCCTAGCTTTAACCTTGATGTTTGATTATGGTTATTTGAACATTCAAAATAATATATTTTGATAGCTTTTTGCGCGGACAAATGTGACCCTGGGCAGTATGGACCAAACTGTATTTTCGTTTGTGACTGTAATGGTCAGGGCTGTGATCCTGTTTCTGGTGTGTGTGACTGCGACAGCGGCTTCACTGGTCACAGATGTGATCAGGTAAGTGTTTATTACACAAGGATAACAACAAAAAACAGACAGAAAAGATGGTTTCCATTCAAAAGATCTCTATCTCACATATCATCATTTAAAAGTTGTAATATTTTGTATTAAAGGGATGAACATCTGTTCAATACGTATATTTAGATTCTAATGTTATAGTTATTGGTGATATACAAAATATAAACATATTATAAAATAGCTATGAAATTGAAGTGTATCATCATCGAAAACGGTATTCCTGGAATAGCCTCACTTAACCTATATTGTTGCTTCTGACGATGATCTCACGTTATGCGAGTTGAGAGGAAAATGAAAATACAAAATAGCATTAATCCTAGTCAACTTTTGGGCTGGTGTCAACATTCTATGAACCCATCTTGCCAAATGTTTATTCATGTGAAGGACATCATACAAAATTGATTGGGTTGTCTAAACACGTATCCCTACAGTATCAGCAATATGCTGAATGGTGACTCGTCTGTCATTCTTTACCATACCATGCACAGCATCCACTTGAAGATAGGCAGTTGCATCTGTTGGGCGACCTGACCGTTCATCTTCAGTGCTGGTTCTCCCGCGCGTGAACTCACCAGTCCAATGTTTAACAGTTGAATATGAAGGAAGGCAGTCATCACCTAAAACATTCCTCATGTCATCATGAGTTTCCTTGGGTGACATGCCTTTCATATGTAAATATTTTGTAAATGCTCTCGTCTCTGGCTTCTCCATTTTACAATAAACATACCACCTATCAAGAACAAAACAATATCTCTCTTCACCCTTCGCAGGGTTTTCAAACGTAACCAGCCAGTTGCAACTAATAAATATTGGAGTTCAAATATCTCATCTGTGGGAAATGAATATGTGCTTGGACAGAAACTTTTTGATGTGTCCTCGTGTAGTATTCTTTTTCACAATTCGAGAATTACGCTACTAATTATCTAAATTAAATATTTTCTAACAAATGTGTTCATTGTTTGCAGTCCTGTCCCTACAATACTTATGGGAAACAGTGTCGACAGAACTGTCAATGTTTAGTTGACTTTGACTGTGACCATAAGACCGGTGCCTGTCTGTGTGGGCCTGGCTATCTTGGAGCCTACTGTGAACAACCATGTCCACAGGGGACGTAAGTCTAGCTGGGAAAATTAATTGGAACTTTGATTCAAAAATAATGCTAATTGATTTTTGATGTATAATAAACCTGAGCGACAACTTTAACCTTCTTAGACGCAAAATTCAAAAGCTTGGCCTTTGATATATCAAATTAGTTTCAAATTATCAAAATGTGGTCTTTCAGACTGTAGAGCCGAATCGCAATATATGATACCACAAAAAAAGGTATCAAGAAAGGGAACGTAGCTTCAAATTATCCCAAGCAATTTAATACATAGATTCGGGTACACCGAAGAAAAAAAATCAGCTATGGATATATCAGGGAAGTGTATGCTGCTTCAGATATACCAACAAGTGTGCACAATTTTAGATTTTTACAGGACGTTTACGTAGCTTCAGATATACAAAGAATCGTAAATAATTTCAGATAAGTATACATAAAGTCAGATATCTACATAGCGTTTACGTCACTTCAGATATGCCAAGAAGTATACATAAAGTCATATATCTACAGGACGTTTACATAACTTCAGATATACCAAGAAGTATACATAATGTCAGATATCTACATAGCGTTTACGTCACTTCAGATATGCCAAGAAGTATACATAAAGTCAGATATCGACAGGACGTTTACATAACTTCATATATACCAAGAAGTATACATCAAGTCAGATATCGACAAGACGTTTACATAACCTCAGATATACCAAGAAGTATACATAATGTCAGATATCTACAGAGCGTTCACATAACTTCATATATACCAAGAAGTATACATAATGTCAGAAATCTACAGAGCGTTTACACAACTTCGTATATACCAGAAAGAATACATAATTTCAATTATCGACATGACGTTTACGTAGCTTTAGATAAAACAAAAAGAGAACATAATTTCATATATCCAATGGAAGCTTGCGTTGTATCTTACACACAGGGTGGATATATTATCTGAATTACAACACGATATATAGGACTATAAAACGATATTAATTCTTATCGCCAGTATCATAAACTTATACCAGAACATATTCTGTTACATTCTGATGCTATCTATAGACTCAAGAGGTCGGAGGTAAGTAATAACGACGACTTTTGTTGAATCATTTGTATCGTAGGTTCGGCGTGACCTGTAGGGAAAAGTGTATCTGTCAGATGAACCAAACAGACAAATGTGAAACGGAGACAGGACTTTGTACCTGTAAACCAGGGTTCCTAGGCGACGACTGTAAAATGTCCTGTCCAGTCGGATTTTTCGGGCCGGGCTGTACATCTACATGTAACTGCCATAATGAGGCCCACTGCGATCGGGTATTTATTCAACAACAACAAATACAAATTGAGAAAAAAATGCATGAATGATCCTATTCAGACATTACTTTAAGTGATACTGAATGATGTTCATGCCAAATATGTCAAAATGGTCCTATTGCAGCACTACATCAATATTCATACAATTAATAGAACCTAACATTGTGCATATGTAACTGCGGCGACACTTTGGAATTTTATTTCACTGTTTCACTGAAGAAATATTCAATTTTAATTTTGAGTTTTAATTGCGTATATCCATACACATGATAATCGCTGATCTCCAATATGACATACTGACCACTGCTTTACAGTCTGATCTTGCTCATTTTCAAATAGGTAACTGGTGTATGTACATGTCATCCAGGCTGGACAGGAGCAGGATGCGAGAGCAGCTGTCCGGAACCTTTCTATGGCAACTGTTCAACTAGGTGTCCGGGGTGTATGAATGGATTCTGTGACAAAGGCACCGGCCAATGTCGTGCATGTTCTGTATGTATTAAAGTTTATACTCAATGCTGTACATGTTTTGTACGTATTAAAGTTTATTACATACTTACTAATAAAAACGTTTTTTTTTTTGTATATGCGATACGACACAATTGCTCTAACCCATATCAGCCCTCTGCGTAATGGCTGATGCTAAAATATGGCGACGAATTGAGGCACGAACATTGGGGTCTCTTTCCAAAAGGAATATTTTCCAGGGATCACAATGACAAAGCCAAAAAGAGTGGAAACAGCAGATTATTAGGGAAATTTTGACATTGAATTAAAATCATTACAAATGTAATAACTATATTCTAACCGGATTATTGTTGTTACATGCTGGGTGTGATATGGAAAAAGACATGTATTAGTCCCTATGTAAACGTACATAACACTTTAAAAAACTCCCAAAATTTTGAGAGCATGTCTATGGAGGATTTTGAAGGCTGGGATACAAGTTGTTTTATTAGATGTTTCCTTGTCCTGCTTGCACAACAGACGTATGACAAACACTTTATTGTAAGTCAGTGCTTCTAATGAGATGTGTTATAAAATTGTGCAAAAAATAATGCATACTTTAATATAGTTCCATTGATGAAACATTATGTATTTTGCTTATCAGGGAACCTCTTGTGCCTGTTCAGAAGGTTTCTATGGTGATAGATGTCGAAATGAATGCGCCTGTTTTCATGGACACTGTTCTAGTAATGGCCAGTGTGTATGTAGTCCTGGCTGGCAGGGGAGTCAGTGTGACCAGCAATGTCCTACAGGTAGGTTTTACCCTATGTGTGTAGTCCTGGCTTGCGTTGGAGTCATTGTAAACAGCAGTGTCCTACAGGTAGGTTTTATCATAAGTCAGTGTGATCAGCAGTGACCTACAGGTAGGTTTTACCCTAAGTTAGTGTGACCAGCAATGCCCTTCAGGTAGGTGTTACCCTTAGTATGTAGTCCTGGCTGGCAGGGGAGTCAGTGTGATGAGCAGTGTCCTACACGTAAGTTTTATCCTAAGTGTGCGGTCCTGGCAGGTAGGGAAGTCAGTGTGACCAGCAGTGTCCTACAGGTAGATTTTACCCTAAGTGTGCGGTCCTGGTTGGCAAGGGAGTCAGTGAGACCAGCAATGTTCTACAGGTATGTTTTACCCTAAGTGTGCGGTCCTGGCTGGCAGGGAGGTCACTGTGAACAGCAGTGTCATAGAGGTAGGACAAACACTAAAAGGGGACCTGATTGGCAGAGAAAGCCACTGTGACCAGAAATATCTCCTAGGTAGATCAAAAACTAAATCTGTGTCCCAGACTGAGAGGATAGTCATCTTGAATAGCATTGTCCTTCAGGTAGGTACACAAAGTGTATTAGTGTCCCATCTGCCCTATCCCATTAACGTGTGTTTTTTTCATCCGTTCTGTTGTTTATTATGTTGTTTGTGATATATACATATAAACTGTATCCTCCAATAACTATGTTTTGTACGTGAGTACTTCTTGCGACAGATGAATCCAATGTCTTTAACTATGAATGTACATAGAGGTTTAGGTTTTCTTGACCACTCAACCGTTTTCGTACATATCTCATACGTGTACATGTTATCTACTATTGCTACACTGAGTATGCGAGCACTATTATAGATGCCAGTGGTAGTGTTCACTTAAATCAAGTATTTTCCTCTTTTTTTTGCTGTGTTATGGCCTTTTTTATAATTAGTGTTTCCGGCACATAATTTCAGAGCAATTTCACTTACATTTACCAACTTGGATACAGTTATGTAGTTCGAAATGTTTCTTTAACAAATAGTTTAGTTTGAGTAATATAACAATACTTTCTACGCCATCTGATCAAGATTGTGGATTAACAATCCTAAACATGTATTATGTATTATTATGTCAGGAGTAAACTGCTCTTACCTTGTTGACAGACCACTTTGAGTCAGGCTAGAACCACACCTGCCACTGTTTTGTATTATAATGTCAGGTAAACTGTTGTAACTGTAATGACAGATCGCTTTAAGTCAGGCTGTAACTAGACATGTCACTGTTATGTATTATTAGGCCAGGTAAACTGTTCTCAACTTGTTAACAGACCATTACGGGTCAGGCTGTAACCAGACTTGTCCTTGTAATGTATTATTAAGTCAGGTTAACTGTTGTAACCTTATTGACAGAACACTATTGGTCGGGATGTAACTAGATCTGTCACTATAATGTATTATGATGTCCGGTACACTGTTCTAACCTAAGTGACAGACTACTATTGGTCGGCCTGAAACTAGATCTGTCATTGTTATTTATTACGAAAATTGCTCTTACCTTGTTGTCAGACCACTTTGAGTCAGGCTAGAACCAGACCTGTTATTGTTATGTATTATAATATCAGGTAAACTGTTGTAACTGTGTTGACAGAGCACTTTTGGTCAGGCTCTAACCTGACACATCACTGCAATGTATTATAAAGTCAGGTAAATTTGTCTTACCTTGTCGACAGACCACTACGGGTCAGGCTGTAACCAGACATGTCAATGTGATCATGGCAAGTGTCATCAGGAGATCGGCACCTGCCTCTGTGATCCTGGATACAAAGGCAACCGCTGTGATCAACCCTGTTCTGTAAGTATGTTCACGCCATACTATTCCTGTGTGCTTATTTTGTTACCATATGTTTATTGACCTTACATTATCGGAAAGACAGGTGATTGACACCATGACAACAAAGTAGTTTGATACTTGCAGTGATGATATTTGCTTGTGGTTTAGAATTTATGCATTACAATGAACTTGAACGCAATTATTTACACAGCTAAAAGTACCCGTCAAGTATCACAACAGTTGTTTTTACATGGGTACTTGTAATATATGTTTTAAAGATATGAACAGATGTGCTCTTCCTATCTATGCTGGCTATTTGACGGAGTTAATTTAAGAAAGTTTATACATCTGCCTTACAGAACACAACATACGGGTCGAATTGCCGGCGTGAGTGTTTGGGTTGTGTAAAGTTTTCCACGGGTACGTGTGACTCAATCACAGGTCACTGTCATTGTCAGCCGGGTTATGGTGGTATTGTTTGTACCCAGCCCTGTCCTACAGGAAAGTTTGGTGTCAACTGCTCTCAGGCATGTGCGTAAGTAAGCTATTTATAGTTAGTTACTCAGTCAAAACCGCAATTCTTTTTGGGGCATTCTTAGACACAAATTCTGAAAAGGAGTGGACATTTAAAATGCCGTGGGCAAAATCGGTTTGAATAAAAGCAACATACAGTTAAGGTATCGATGGTCGTTGAACTTAAACCTTTCACATTCCTAGTGAATGATGAAATATGCCTATCTGTTAAGATATCTAAGACTGAAGCCACAACCAGGCGAAAATGTATTTATGAACATACAATTATCTTGAAATGAGCTTTTGCATGTTTTCATAGATGAGAAATCCTATGTCATAATGTATGATGCAAACTATTTGAAACTCACACAAACTGACAAAATGTATCGATTATTTTTAAATAATTCAGCGGATTAACATTTTTGAAATCAAATCGTTATTAACAGTCGTTTCTGAAAGGTTCAGCCACTCTGCACGCATCTGTCATAAACACCGTGCATACACAGAGATATGTAACGATTTGAAAGCAGAGCAGAATTGTCAAAAAGGAAATGTCGACGACAAGTTTCGCTATTATTAATTATTAATAATTTCAGATGTGAAAGAGGAACTTGTCGACAGACAGATGGATTTTGCTATTGTCCTGATGGATGGACTGGTGCAAAATGTAACCAAAAGGTCAGTTGCACTTAGTTCAGTAAATGTTGCATCACACAAGTCATCATATTACACACAAGTTAAAACACAAATGATCTAAAGCCGCATGCAGCACAACCAATGTCGTGTTTATTTGTGACGTTTTGATGACTAGTACAGTATATGCTCTGTTACTTTTATTAGACAAATGGCCAGAAAATGATACGTTCGCAAAGGTGTAAAATATGCAAGGAATTACACTGGTTGTGCTAGATGAATCGTTCTACAATTTCATGTTTACCAACTAAAGAAAAATGTTCAGAATCCTTACACATAGTTCTTGACCATGTTTTAATATCTTGTAAAACCTCACAGTAGTGCTTATTATGATAACATTAAGTGTTGCATAACAAATTCATGTCTGTATAATATAAGCCGAGACCATCCAAATCATACCTCATCATCAGCTTCACATTTTCTCTAGAGATATCTGTATCATGATTGAATACCACGGCAGTAATTTTGGCCACTTTTAAAACCGTACCAACAAAAACCAATGTTGTGACAAGAGTACCCATTCTTCTCTCTTGAAGTGCCCCACGGGTACATGGGGATATAACTGTTCCAATAGCTGTGACTGTGGGCTCCATAGTAACGGCTGCGATCCTATCTCTGGGCTGTGCAAATGTAAGCCTGGATTTGCTGGAGGTAAGAGGATTATACTAAATCATTAAAACGGTCTTTATTAGCTGATAAACCAGTTAGTGCACGACTATATTATCGTCTATATAAATCAGATCAGATAATTTATTTCGTTCAGTATAATCACCATATAACCTTTTATTCCTGAATTTAAAGATAAGTCAAATCAAAGGGCGTAAATGTCTCGACAAACTAAGATAACTCAACTGAAAGAATTGAGCTCTACACTTGATCAGATATTGGTTGTCATCAGACAAGGTAAAGAGTCAAAGGTCAGAGGAAAACCGCGGGGAAATTGGGTGAGATATATCGATGATCTATGTATAGCATCTTTTACATTAATAGAGAAGCCAACTTTGTTACTTGTTGTAAATTGTATAGACTGAATGTTTTATTACCCATAAAACTTACATCGCTATGTTTAATTTCAATGGTTAGAGTTAAAGTAAATAATGTAAGTCCATATCTAAATACTGATTATTACAAAGACATCTGTTAAATATGATCTACAATGGAATTAGAATTTAGGGTGACACCACTTTCTCTTAGGGCTCCGGTTGAATCTCAGCCAAATTAAAAAAAAAAAAGAAGATAGTTTTGAATCCAAATGTGTTATCTATAATATCAAGAACATGTAATAATCAATAACAAACAAAAACAATTATTGTTTCAGTTCACTGCACGGAAAGTTGTAAAACTGGGTTTTATGGCCAGGAGTGTGCAACTCCTTGTCGATGTAATACCTTTGGATATAGTATGTGTAGTCCTCTAGATGGATCCTGTCAGTGCCGACTTGGCTACACAGGCGACTTCTGTGATCGAGGTAAGTTTACTTATTATAAGGAGACCTCTGCCAGAGGGGTACGCTTACTAATTATAGCGTTACTTCTGTCAGAGGGATAGGTTTTCTAATTATAGCGTAACATCTGTCAGATGGATAGGTTTACTAATTATAGGGTAACTTCTGTCAGAGGGCTAGGTTCACTAATTATAGTATAGCTTCTGTCAGAGGGATACGTTTACTAATTATAGTGCAGCTTCTGTCAGAGGGATAGGTCTACTAATTATAGTGTAACTTCTTTCAGAGGGATAGGTTTATTAATTATAGTGTAGCTTGTCAGAGGGATAGCTTTACTTACTATAGCGTAACTTCTGTCAAAGGGAAAGGTTTATTAATTAAAGTGTAACTTCTGTCAGAGGGATAGCTTTACTTACTATAGCGTAACTTCTGTCAGAGGGATAGGTTTACTCATTATAGAGTAACTTCTGTCAGAGGGATAGGTTTACTGATTATAGTGTAACTTCTGTCAGAGGGATAGGGTTACTGATTATAGTGTAGCTTCTGTCAGAGGGATAGGTTTATTAATTATAGTATAGCTTCTGTCAGCAGGATAGGTTTACTAATTATAGTGTAGCTTCTGTCAGAGGGATAGGATTACTAATTATAGTGTAACTTCTGTCAGAGGGATACGTTTGCTAATTATAGTGTAGCTTCTGTCAGAGGGATAGGATTACTAATTATAGTGTAACTTCTGTCAGAGGGATAGGTATACTAATTATAGTGTAACTTCTGTCAGAGGGATACGTTTACTAATTATAGTGTAGCTTCTGTCAGAGGGGTAGGGTTACTAATTATAGTGTAACTTCTGTCAGAGGGATAGGTTTACTAAGGATAGTGTAATTTTGTCAGAGGGATAGGTTTACTGATTATAGTGTAACTTCTGTCAGAGGGATAGGTTTACTAAGGATAGTGTAATTTTGTCAGAGGGATAGGTTTACTGATTATAGTGTAACTTCTGTCAGAGGGATAGGCATACTAATTATAGTGTAACTTCTGTCAGAGGGATAGGTTTACTAAGGATAGTGTAATTTTGTCAGAGGGATAGGTTTACTGATTATAGTGTAACTTCTGTCAGAGGGATAGGCATACTAATTATAGTGTAACTTCTGTCAGAGGGATAGGGATACTAATTATAGTGTAACTTCTGTCAGAGGGATAGGTTTATTAATTATAGTATAGCTTCTGTCAGCAGGATAGGTTTACTAATTATAGAGTAGCTTCTGTCAGAGGGATAGGTTTACTCATTATAGAGTAACTTCTGTCCGAGGGATAGGTTTACTGATTATAGTGTAACTTCTGTCAGAGGGATAGGCATACTAATTATAGTGTAACTTCTGTCAGAGGGATAGTGTTACTGATTATAGTGTAGCTTATGTCAGAGGGATAGTGTTACTGATTATAGTGTAGCTTATGTCAGAGGGATAGTGTTACTGATTATAGTGTAGCTTATGTCAGAGGGATAGTGTTACTGATTATAGTGTAGCTTATGTCAGAGGGATAGGGTTACTGATTATAGTGTAGCTTATGTCAGAGGGATAGTGTTACTGATTATAGTGTAGCTTATGTCAGAGGGATAGTGTTACTGATTATAGTGTAGCTTATGTCAGAGGGATAGGGTTACTGATTATAGTGTAGCTTCTGTCAGAGGGATAGGTTTACTAATTATAGTGTACCTTCTGTCAGAGGGATAGGTATACTTATTATAGTGTAACTTCTGTCAGAGGGATAGGTTTACTAAGGATAGTGTAATTTTGTCAGAGGGATAGGTTTACTGATTATAGTGTAACTTCTGTCAGAGGGATAGGCATACTAATTATAGTGTAACTTCTGTCAGAGGGATAGGGATACTAATTATAGTGTAACTTCTGTCAGAGGGATAGGTATCCTTATTATAGTGTAACTTCTGTCAGAGGGATAGGTTTATTAATTATAGTATAGCTTCTGTCAGCAGGATAGGTTTACTAATTATAGTGTAGCTTCTGTCAGAGGGATAGGATTACTAATTATAGTGTAACTTCTGTCAGAGGGATAGGTTTACTAAGGATAGTGTAATTCTGTCAGAGGGATAGGTTTACTGATTATAGTGTAATTTCTGTCAGGGGGATAGGTTTTCTAATTATAGTGCAGCTTCTATCAGAGGGATAGGTTTACTAATTATAGTGTAACTTCTGTCAGAGGGATAGTGTTACTGATTATAGTGTAGCTTCTGTCAGAGGGATACGTTTACTAATTATAGTGTAGCTTCTGTCAGAAGGATAGGTTTACTAATTATAGTGTAACTTCTGTCAGAGGGATAGGTTTTCTAATTATAATGTAGCTTCTGTCAGAGGGATAGGTTTACTGATTATAGCGTTACGTCTGTCAGAGGGATAGGTTTGCTAATTATGGTAAAACTTCTGTCAGAGGTATAGGTTTACTAATTATAGTGTAGCTTCTGTCAGAGGGATAGGTTTACTAACTGTAGAGTAACTTCTGTCATAGGGATAGGTTTACTGATTATAGTGTAACTTCTGTCAGAGGGATAGGTTTACTAATTATAGTGTAACTTCTGTCAGAGGGATAGGTTTACTAATTATAGTGTAACTTCTGTCAGAGGGATAGGTTTACTAATTATAGTGTAACTTCTGTCAGAGGGATAGGTTTACTAATTATAGTGTAGCTTCTGTCAGAGGGATAGGTTTACTAATTATAGTGTAACTTCTGTCAGAGGGATAGGTTTACTAATTATAGTGTAGCTTCTGTCAGAGGGATAGGTTTACTAATTATAGTGTAACTTCTGTCAGAGGGATAGGTTTACTAATTATAGTGTAACTTCTGTCAGAGGGATAGGTTTACTAATTATAGTGTAACTTCTGTCAGAGGGATAGGTTTACTAATTATAGTGTAACTTCTGTCAGAGGGATAGGTTTACTAATTATAGTGTAACTTCTGTCAGAGGGATAGGTTTACTAATTATAGTGTAACTTCTGTCAGAGGGATAGGTTTACTAATTATAGTGTAACTTCTGTCAGAGGGATAGGTTTACTAATTATAGTGTAACTTCTGTCAGAGGGATAGGTTTACTAATTATAGTGTAACTTCTGTCAGAGGGATAGGTTTACTAATTATAGTGTAACTTCTGTCAGAGGGATAGGTTTACTAATTATAGTGTAACTTCTGTCAGAGGGATAGGTTTACTAATTATAGTGTAACTTCTGTCAGAGGGATAGGTTTACTAATTATAGTGTAACTTCTGTCAGAGGGATAGGTTTACTAATTATAGTGTAACTTCTGTCAGAGGGATAGGTTTACTAATTATAGTGTAACTTCTGTCAGAGGGATAGGTTTACTAATTATAGTGTAACTTCTGTCAGAGGGATAGGTTTACTAATTATAGTGTAACTTCTGTCAGAGGGATAGGTTTACTAATTATAGTGTAGCTTCTGTCAGAGGGATAGGTTTACTAATTATAGCGTAACTTCTGTCAGATGGATAGGTTTACTAATTATAGTATAGCTTCTGTCAGAGGGATAGGTTTACTTATTATAGCGTAACTTCTGTCAGAGGGATAGGTTTACTAATTATAGTGTAGCTTGTCAGAGGGATAGGTTTACTGATTATAGCGTTACCTCTGTCAGAGGGATAGGTTTACTAATTATAGTGTAACTTCTGTCAGAGGGATAGGTTTACTAATTATAATGTAGCTTCTGTCAGAAGGATAGGTTTACTGATTATAGTGTAGCTTCTGTCAGAGGGATAGGTATACTAATTATAGTAGAACTTCTTCAGAGGTATAAGCTTAATGGGTATAGGGTTATGTCTGTCAGAGAGGTAAGCTTAATGATTATAGACTACCTCCGCCCGAGGGGATAGTTTACTGATAGTAGTGAGTGACCTTTGTCATAGAGGTACGTATACTGCAAGTAGGGGTGGTTGGGGGACTGGTTCTACACAGACAGTGAGTGACCGCTATCAAAGGAGTAAGTTTACTGATTATACACAGAGTGATTTCTGTCACAGGAATACGTTTACTGGTTTTACAGCAAGGTTCTTATATGCTGGTTTTACATAAAACAGGGGAACTTCAGACAAAATCATATTATATTATCTAAAACATTAATCAAGCAACGTTGTTTATATAACTTTGTTTACAATATGTTGTATTTCATACAATGATTAATATATAATCCATGTTCTATATACATTTTGCCTTCCGGAAGTCTGATTTTTTAACACAGTTAAGATCTAACTGTACTCAATTCGAAAATTAAAGCTATTAGTATTTTGAAGTTCGAACTTCAAGTTTATATCACTTTGCCTTTTTTTACAGGGACAAAAAATGTCCATTGTGTGGTATAATTGCAGATTATCATCAACTAACCTTTTCAAACACATTTATTTCGTTTTTCAGTGTGTGACCCAGGAAACTGGGGTCTTGACTGTAAGATGAATTGTGAGTGTAGTAACCATGGTAACTGCAATCCATTTACTGGCGCATGTGATTGTCTACCGGGGTACAACGGTACCAACTGTCAGTATTGTAAGTGATTTGACACCATTCTCATACATTTTGTACTTATAAACTAGGGTATGCGTGCCCCAAGGTTGTCTTGGTTAAACTGGAATTAGCCTGACCATAAGTCCCAAAAACAGTTATAACT
Source organism: Mizuhopecten yessoensis (assembly GCF_002113885.1). Classification (NCBI taxonomy): domain Eukaryota; kingdom Metazoa; phylum Mollusca; class Bivalvia; order Pectinida; family Pectinidae; genus Mizuhopecten; species Mizuhopecten yessoensis. The sequence continues at coordinate 89,905 of NW_018408192.1, read as the reverse complement.
TCTTTTCCAAGAAATAACCAGTAAAACGTGTTTCTAGAGTCTCAGTCTGTATGTGTAGGTCGGATCTGCCATTAGACGGATCAACATCTGGATGAAAAAGTCAGAAAATAAACACATAAAAGGGTTTCCTGTCTGGATGCTCAGCACTCGTTAAAGGAGTCTCAGTCTAAATGTGTATTACATAAGTTTTACATCACTCCCTTAAATGATCTGCGATAAAGCTATATTACGTTGTTTTGAACATAACTTTTTCAAGAGTTATTCACGTTTGTTTTCGTTGAAATCATCGATATTGTTTTATCATAATCATTTCAAAGTCACACTTGACGTGATGTTTGTTTCAGCTTGTCCTAACACCACATACGGTAAGAACTGTGGCCAGTTTTGTAACTGTAACGGAGGGGCTTGTGATCCTAGAACTGGTCTATGTTCTTGTCCTCCAGGCAAAAAGGGTCATCATTGTGAGCTAGGTAAGCATTCCTATTATCATTAAGGTTATTATTGTGAACTAAGTCAGAATTCGTATTGTCTCTCACATCATTGTGAGCTAGGAGGTGATCGTTCTTATGTTCATTAATCTCAAGATTGGGAAACATTTTTAGATCATATATTTCTAAGCTGAGGTGCATGGACAGTAATCATTTTCAGTGATACATGTTAGGATTATAAAGGTCACAACGTCAGTGGTGTAAACTATCATAACATTCCTCTCTGGGTCACTCTGGTCATCATTGTAAGTTAGGTACTAATACTTACTGTCACTTTGGTCATCTTTAAAAGTTAGGTACTAATACTTACTGTCACT
>NW_018408192.1:52227-88535 GCF_002113885.1 Mizuhopecten yessoensis | reverse complement strand
ACTGTCACTCTGATCATCATTGTAAGTTAGGTACTAATACTTACTGTCACTCTGGTCATCATTGTAAGTTAGGTACTAGTACTTACTGTCACTCTGGTCATCATTGTAAGTTAGGTGCTAATACTTACTGTCACTCATGCCATCATTGTAAGTTCGGTACTAATACTTACTGTCACTCTGGTCATCATTGTAAGTTAGGTACTAATACTTACTGTCACTCTGGTCATCATTGTAAGTGAGGTACTAATACTTACTGTCACTCTGGTCATCATGGTAAGTTAAGTACTGCTACTTACTATCACTCTTGTCATCATTGTAAGTTAGGTACTAATACTTACTGTCACTCAGGTCATCATTGTAAGTTAGGTACTAATACTTACTGTCACTCTGGTCATCATTGTGAGTGAGGTACTAATACTTACTGTCACTCTGGTCATCAGTGTAAGTTAGGTACTAATACTTACTGTCACTCTTGTCATCATTGTAAGTTAGGTTAAGATACTTACTGTCACTCTGGTCATCATTGTAAGTAAGGTACTAGTACTTACTGTCACTCTGGTCATCATTGTAAGTTAGGTTCTAATACTTACTGTCACTCTGGTCATCATTGTTAGTTAGGTACTAATACTTACTTTCACTCTGGTCATCATTGTAAGTTAGGTACTAATACTTACTGTCACTCTGGTCATCATCGTAAGTTAGGTACTACTACTTACTGTCACTCTCGTCATCATTGTAAGTAAGGTAATAGTACTTACTGTCACTATGGTCATCATTGTAAATTAGGTACTAATACTTTCTGTCACTCTCGGCATCATTGTAAGTTAGGTGCTAGTACTTACTGTCACTGTACTAATACTTACTTCCACTCTGGTCATCATTATTAGTTAGGTACTAATATTTACTGTCACTCTGGACATCATTGTAAGTTAGGTGCTTATACTTACTGTCACTCTGGTCATCATTGTAAGTTAGGTACTACTACTTACTGTCACTCTGGTCATCATTGTAAGTTAGGTACTAATACTTACTGTCACTCTGGTCATCATTGTAAGTTAGTTACTAATACTTACTGTCACTGTGGTCATCATTGTAAGTTAGGTACTAGTACTTACTGTCACTCTGGTCATCAATGTAAGTTAGGTACTAGTACTTACTGTCACTCTGGTCATCATAGTAAGTTAGGTACTAGTACTTACTGTCACTCTGGTCATCAATGTAAGTTAGGTACTAATACTTACTGTCACTCCGGTCATCATTGTAAGTTAGGTACTAGTACTTACTGTCACTCTGGTCATCATTTTAAGTTAGGTACTAATACTTACTGTCACTCTGGTCATTATCGTAATTTAGGTTTTAATACTTACTATCACTGTGGTCATCATTGTAAGTTAGGTACTAATACTTACTGTCACTCTGGTCATTATCGTAAGCATTTGTAGTCCCACTATGTTCATCATTGTCAGATGAGTAAGAATTGTTACTGTCACTAAATTTAGCTAACATGTCTAGCTTTTATTCTGATGATTAATGTCAGTAGGAAACACTTTAACTCTCTCTATCCACCTTTTGTCGTTTTAATCCTGATGTTGACTTTCAGTTTGTGAGTCTACCCACTTTGGTTTTGACTGTGCCCAGCCCTGCATTTGCCACAATGAAGGTGTGTGTAACCCTGTCAATGGGGACTGCCATTGCCAACCAGGCTGGTCAGGGGTGCGGTGCGACCAAGGTAAGTCCCCGTCCATATATTGTAAATACAATCTAATCAAAATGATATTTTCGCATATATACAATTTTAATTAGATTGTTGTAAAAATGTCATTCTAATTGCCACAACTGCAGCACGGAGAGAGCACAAGGATATGTTGACTATCAAGCTGTTCATCCCCAGCTCTATTCCCCGATCGGACGTGAAAGTGTATTGGTCACCTTCCCGATCACTTGAGTTTTCTCCGGGTACTCCGGTTTCCTTCCACATTAAGACACTCTGCGCTCTTCCATCCAGGCCAGCAAGAATGATTAATATAAGTTAGAAAACTTGTTTCTTAATTGTTGTAAAATAAATAATGTTCGTGCTCATGTTTATGTAGGGCTTATGTAGTAGTTGGGGCGGGGATTCGATGTGACCATCAACTAGGGAACACTTTATTTTAGAATTTAGACTGCTGTCAATCTTGGTTTTATCATCACGCAAGGCAAGCCGACTGTCTGTGGCAGCAGACCGTTCAGCTTATCTCGGGTCAAACTAACTTTCTACAATGAAACAGTTTCATTCTCAAGCTTTCCACCGCCTAGTCATCTTTCATATAACTTTCTGGCCTTATAACAAAGGGGTGGCTGGACATACCACATACATATGGAACTATCTGCATATTTTTCCTGGGGCAAAATGCACTTGCAGGAGGGTGCTTCCAACTGTCACTCGTTTCGCACAATATTGGTGGCATTTTTGGGTCATATCTATGAATGCGACGGGCATAACGCATGCAATTCTCATCAGTTACCAAGAACGGAAGTGTTCTGTTTGCACCTATAATTATATGTCTGTATGTTGCATAGAATGTGTAAAAAATTCCAAAATAAACATGTTAATACTATAAGAATTACAAGACACATTCCATTGTGGAATGCCCAGTGAAAAATATATTTCCGTGGCAGATGTTTATTTTGTCTTCTAATGATGGCCATGATAGGTGACATGACTCCGTAATTGGCTAACAATTCCATTTGTGGCAATGTCCTTTTTATCCTAGGGATAATGCATATGATAGGGCGCGGAAGGCTTTCTGTGCCGATACGAAAAACATGCTGCATCTTTTTCATTCATGATAGTAGACAATGTGTAAAGATTATTCACAAAGACCTCTATGAAATGCACTTGTTTGTGTTGACAAGAACAATCACCTGATTAACATTATTACAGGATATTTGCAGTCGCCTATTTTGCTAGTCTGCACAGTAGTTTTCAATTATTCAAGTCTGACAGTATAGTAATTTGTCGGCACTGTCACTTTTGATGTTGTTTACCTGTTATATTCGTCTGGCTGTATAATACCTTTAAGCATAGTAGTTTATTTAGTAGGTATCCCGTTCCATTAGTTTTTCTGTCGTGTAAGTCTTGAAACTCTACTTTATTTCTTCTATACTATGACATTTTTGTACGAACAAATACAAAGGCCGATAGATTAGTTCCGTCCTTCGGAAACGAATTCAAATAGGATCATTTGGTCTAAACTTGTCATTCAGGTGTACACATGACAAGTTCATAATATGTTTTTGTTGCTAATGTCTTTTGCAGGAAACTCTTAAATCTATCAAATAGATTTTGCACTTTGTGTTACCTTAGTTTGAATGTTTCTTGGGGAAAAAAACAAATGATGTTCTCTATTACAATGATAAGTGAATGAATAGTATGAACTCCACTTCCTTGGTATTTCCTTCGTGTGTTTAATGAAGCATACTGCATACTTTGTTCTGGTTTCTTGTAGAATGTCCGGAAGGTCAGTTTGGTGTCGACTGTGCCCAGTCGTGCCCGCCATGCCAGAACGACGGGTCATGTGACAGTGTCACTGGTCGGTGCACTTGCGCAGCCGGATTTATGGGCCCACTGTGTAATGAGAGTAAGTGTCAAGCTGGAACCCTTCAGCATCTCAGCAACTTTATTAATGTGTATTTGGGTATGTTATATAAGTTCTGTTATCCTTTCATCCAATCGAATCTCGGGGAAAGATTTCTGAAATAGTTGCCTGTTTTACATGACCTGATGAATACAAATGGACAGACCTGTATGCATTTCACATAAAAAGTCGTAAAAACGCACAGTCTTATACCTACTCATGACCATTTACTTCCTCTCTGGCTTCAATTAACACCCAATTTGTGAAAATAGTTGGGGTTTTGTTATGAATATTAACTCATGAAAGACCTAATACATGTCTACCGTTGTTTACACACAGCATGTACACCTGGAGTATGGGGTAGTGATTGTTCCAACAAGTGTCCTCTAGCCTGTTCTCTCACGTGCTTCACCACTACGGGCATGTGTACCTGTCTTCCGAGCACCTGTCTAAATGGAGGCACATGTAATGAAAAGGTAGATGGTTTCGTATAGCTTGATTTGTGTGTTTCAATAAACTGTTGACAGTCGAGAAAAGACAGACAAAAATGCTGAGTTAAAAACAAATATTTCCATGCCTCCCTTTTTCAGACTGACTGCGTATAAATTAGTGGATACGCAGTGATAAAAGGTCGGCGGATTTATATTTGTTTCAAATATGGCGCCATTCACGCTTCAGCAACAGTCCGATGACTCGAAGGACCTCTCACATTACTAAATTTAAAATGTAAAAGCTATGCAAGGAAGAAAAATATATAATTGTCCACTGTGGATTTTCTAAAACCCCATATATCGATGTAGATTCACTTGAACTATAGTATCCTAGCAAACCCGACTACCGTAGTTTCCGACTGCTTTTTTCCTGCGTATTGAAGCAAATAAACATTTTTTGGATGTGCATATAAGGATGTTTGCCAAATGCTTTCATACTACCGTATACGCCGTCAAAAGGAAGGTCAATCCTTATTTCACAAAACACTCTTATCTCGTAATTGATTGGTTTCACAATTGATTTATTTCTTGGTTCGAAAGAACCTATAGATAATCAATATACATATATAACTCTCCACATAAAAAAACCCAAATATATCTTTCATACCATCACACATACCTTTTACCGATAATAAAGTTAATTTTATTCATCGCGCCGCGTAATGAAATTATAAATTAATTGACTTAGAATAAAAAACTTACGCGACGCACTTACTAGGATGCTGTGAACAGAGGACCAGTGTAAGTCGGAAGTATGCAGTGTCATGTATGTCTTACTCCTTAGAGTTGTGTGTCCAACAACAGTTGATATAAAATATAAGTTAAATGGTCAAGCAAGTGCTGCGATTGGTCAGTTAACTAAATCGTAACTCTGACCAATCGAGTAAGTACAGACATTCAACTCACAAAACGAGTACGCCAACACACCAACACAATCAATGACGTCACAAACATGTGTACTTTCAGGTAAAATACATGCATATATAACGAACAGATAATAAACACCGTGATACAATTAAGGACTTCCCACCCTTCGTAATACACGTTTTTCTTGTCGTATTTTCTTGTCGTCATTTCCGTATCGTGTATCGGGCATTCCGTTACCGTAGTGTAAATTATAACACTGGGTAAACAATAGTACACGTTCGTTTAGATGATATGTCAACACCAGATATCGAGACTTTACTTGGAAATGTAACACACCACGTACTTCAGAAATAAAGCTTATGATACAAAGACATTAATTAACACACGGTAGGACACTGCCATAAGATCAGAAGACTTCAAGAGGGTCTTATATGAGGGGCATGGAATGCAGACTGATGTGTTTTGTTTACCGACCTCACCTGTACATATCAAGTGCTAACAGTAGCTCACGAGCTCGGGGTCACTACGACTTTTGTTAGATAAATCATTTAACAAATGCAATTACACTACCTCGGTGAAAATAGTGGTTTGTAAAATATCAAGATCCCTTTAAAATGCAAGTACATGTGCGTGCTCGTAATAACGGCATACCATGCAATAGCCTATGGTTACATATGTACCTGACATGTAAATATACTATGCGTAAGCGGCTATTAAATGATGTCCAAAGTGTACATAATTGAGAGTAATTTTGTTCCATAAACGAACAGTAAATTGACGATTTAATATTGTAATTTAATATATTTCCGTCGTTTTTGGTACAGTAAAGACAATAATTGTCATTGTATGAATTCTATCCCTCTGCAAAAAGTTCCGTTTTTTTCAAGGTAGACAAATCTCATCGGGATCAAAACTATTGTAAAATGTAAAATAAATAACTTTGGGTGTATTTGGTTCAATTTTTCACTCTTTTTGTATGAAAATATGTGTCCTGTTTGCTTTCAGCTTGTATATAATAACTTTTATCCATACAATTTCAATAAAAATAACTTTTTTAACATATAGTAGATGTTTTATGATAAGCAAAATATTTGTAGGGTTGATTAGCAATGCTCCTTTTTATCATTTTATTTATGTTATAGTTTTGAACAATGACACGCACTCAAAAAATGTGAAAATGATAAATTTGACAAAAATTAAATTTTTCGGTATTTCTTACCAAAAAATCCCCAGTTTATCGGAATGCTTAGATTTTCATAAAATCATCACTCCATAATGACATAACAATTATGTGAAACACTGGACAGTGCATTAAAGACTTAAACCAAAGATGTTTCGAAAGTCAAATAATTTGAAATGCTTTTCTATAAGAAACGTTTTTACTGCATAACAACACCGATAAACTTTGTGTGATATAGTTCTAGGATATATAGGCATTTTGTGTAAAATAAAAATCGTAAGCTTATTCAAATGTGTTTCTTTTACTGCAGGGCTTGTGCTCGTGTGTTCCTGGTTTTTATGGCAGTGACTGTTCCCAGACGACAAAACCCCAATGGTCTGGCTCTGTGTCCGCCCACACGGCGATCCGATCATCAAGTAATTCACAATAATACAGCATTCTGTCTCAATGCTCACTATTCTCATTACTATTTTTCAAACAATCACTAATTGGTAATGCATACTGTAGCCAAAACTCGGTATGTCAATGCAACTTGTTGACTTTGTTGACGTATGGAGGGCCCATACTTTAGGAGGATTTCTGTAAGCAACAACAGCTCCAACTAAAATCGAATATATATACTATACTATCGCCGTCAGTTTTGTAACGCTATTAGCTTAGGTACACCGTTGTAATACCTGAACGAAAAGTCTATCAAATCGACAAAAAGATGGTTCAAAAGTCAAATAATTTGAAATGCTTTTCTATTAGAAACGTTTTTTACTGCATAACAACACTGTCCAGTGTGATGTGTGACACACTATCCAGTCTACATGTAAAAGGATAGATAGGCGGACAGTGTAGCCGATGTGACGGCCATTTGATATTGCCAACTCGTACATTTTAATATTTTTGCGAAGATGAAGGGGATTGGAGAAAAACCCTATTAGTAATATCGAAAGTGTATTTACATGTGAGCAACACTTTGTTTGTATCTTAAATGGTTTTTACCGTAATTCGAACTCGAAATCAACAAATAAATAAAATATAGTAAATAATGAATTATAACAGAAGAATGGAAACACGGTAGTTTAGTGGTCGGATGCCGGGCTCGTGACCGAAGGGTTGTATCTTTGAGCAAGATATTTTACTCCGCGTGTTCTAGTCTACTTCGCTGTAAATGAGTACGTGGTTGGCCAGTGCTAGAATTGTTGAATGATAGCTGTTAGCGGTGAAATGGCAGCTCCGGCTGTATGCTCTCCAGGGAGTTGAGAAAAATATTGACTGGTTGCAAAGGCCCTATAACCACGATAATAATTTGTGAACGGCTTTAAGACGACCTACGAACTAGGTTGTGATAAAGCGGTATGTAAGAACCTCGAATTATTATTATTATTAATAAAAGAAAAAAGGGTGTTCCGGGTGAGCAGCATTATTTGCTTCATCAAGGACACATGTCGTGTTAATCTAGATCAATCCGAGTTATATCGTAACTGAATGTCATGTATTTCTATGTTTAACTACTAGTAAATTAACAGTTCCTTCGCAGATTGTTTATATGCTTAATTACATGTATTTTTCAGATTCTGGGGGCGTATACCTGAGTAAGGGATCAATGGCTGGTCTTGTCCTGGGTCTTATCATCATGGCCCTAATTGCTGTGACAGCAGTTTTTCTTCTGATGCGCAAAAAATATACTGGCCAGTTTATTAAAGGACCGGGCGGTGTTGCACAAACTGGCTTTTCCCCAGAGGTCAAAGATGTAAGTATATTATGTTTTCCATATAGACATACGTATATTTTGGTGAGGTTTTGCTTATGTAATACAATGAATTAATCAACATCGCGCGGTGAGCCAACATAAAATTAAACAAAACTTGCCGTTTAGGGGGAAAATAACAAGATATTTTATTTTTTTTTTATTTTTTTTTCACAATTGTTTTCACCACAAAGTTAAACAGTGTTTTTTGTTGATATTTCTCTCACTGTATACTTTATGTACAGAAATGTTCTCACAGTTGGCGCTAACACCTTCACATAGCCCGGGTATCTGGTGGTGCATATACATGTACGCTGTTTTTGTGAAACTTATGTCGTTGTTCATTAGGTATGCTAGTTTTGCTGAAGAAACAATTAATAAAACATTTTGCTTGCATCTAATTCAAACTACAGTTTACTTAAAATGTCTTACTTTCTTTCTTTAATATGTAGATTGATGTTAGGTAACAGACAAACAAACGGAGAGATATTTAAGAGTGGTGTGCAATATATTTCAGGAAACAACTGATGGTGCTGCAGGTTTCTCAAATCCTCTTCACTTTGCTGAATTTTCCACACCAAAGTCCGATCCCGACCTGTCTCAGAAAGATAGTGCAGCATAATGAAAACACTCATCATAGAATAATACTGCAAATTCATTACGTTATCATCTCGGTAGCATCGCTATTATCTATCATTCTCGTTACCTAGTGATATTCTCATACATACGTTTGTGAAATAGGCCATGCCCTTAATAAGGGTCCATTGTTATTACTGTTTAAGGTGAGTGTTTGCAAAGTTTAAGCCAAAACACTGATATAAGTTCAGTTTAATGTGTGTACCGCTACAACAGTTAAAACTGTGTTGTAATGTTGGGTTGCCGTCGACCAATATTGTGTGACCACTACGCACGTTAAATCTAGCTAGTAGGTTTGTGCAGATTGCCATGAGACAAAGTCTCGTGACGCTTCACAAGTTAAATAAAGGAAATTATATTGTGCATTACGTCAGCCAATGTAACGTTCTGTTATTAAAGAGAATTAGATATGATTTTATATAAAATACAATAGGTGAACATGAAAAATAGCTTTGTAATGTTTTAGTGATGTTATTTGAGCCTTGTTGCTACAATGTACTTCGTCATACTGTTGAGATACGTCCTTTATCCTATAGGACGCGCTTACTGCCAAAGCACATTTGTACACATTTATTGATCAATGCCAGATAAACAAACGCTTGAATCATAATCAAATATGTCATTCAAAGCATGGTTGATCAATACTCTACCATTTTAGTTGGAATTTGAAATTAAGAGGTCAGGTTATTTATATCTAGAAGGTATGAAAAGCATCGTGACATGTTGCACTTGTTACAATAATACAAACAATATGGTGTGGCCATTAATTGCCTGCATTATTATGGTTTGGTTCTCACTGAGGTAAATGTAATTGTTTGGAGAGGAACAATTGTTCTAGTGACTCGGAATATGTTCTGTTATATTTTCTTTGCACACGAGTACAACGTTAATGATGTCTAGACAAATATCTTTACAAAACAGACAAATAAGTATTTCTCCCTGTGGAATTTTACCAAAAAAGAATTAAAACGAGGTAATATCCCTAATACAAAAGTATAGTTTTCTTTCTTTCTTTCTACAAATAGATAGAACTAGAAATGTAGAAAATATCATCGTTATTCCTTATATGGGAAGTGACAGATAAACTTATAATTTCGACGGACACCGTGTGTCTAACTCTACTGTTTGCTACGTTAAATTTGATTAAAAACACACCAAGTTCTCTGTACTACACACAGTAAAAGGTGAACTCATGGCTTGACAGCAGGTAGCATGGTAGCTCAACATAGGGTCACCAAGTGGCTCTAACGGCTCTGCTTCAGGGAAAACTAGTTTTTACTATTTTCACTGTTTAGAAATGTTATTATCGAATGATGAAAGCAATTGTTTTCATTTTACGCTGATTATCCATGTACGTATAACTTGTCTTTCCATAGTGCAATGTTTCATAATTACTCAGTGTTATTATTAAAAGTCTATTATGCTATAAGAAAAAATGTCGATATCATTTTTTTGTAGAAATACATGTAAATTGTCATAGTATGTGTTTTGTATCGCATGTGAAATACTGTAAAGAGAATAATGAGCATACAAATGATATGTGGGTAACTATTCAAGTCTGTGAATAGCTTACCTTCCTAAAAAAAGTAACTAGTCACAGACTTGAATTAGTAATCTTCCTCCAAGCATATAACTTTTCAACTCGGTGGATAGCTAAGCTTCCTCTAGAAAGTGTCTATTCAACTCTGTGAATAGATACATACAAATAGCTAGCCTTCCTTCAAAAACGAAATTATCTGTGACTTTCTATGTCTTTACATTTTAACTTGCTCATTTTGATTTAGAACAAAGATTGTCAAAGTATTACACTTGTGTTGTTTTTATTTTTGAAACTTAGTTATGTGATAACCGGCACTTTACTTTTCAGCAACACGTTGGTATAGTATCTGGTGAGGTAGAGTTCAGGTACTAGGTACGTCATGAATGTATATACACAAACCTTAAATCTTCTGAGAAATCTTGATCTGCCGTTTTAAGTCTGGCTCGGTCATTGGTCTGAGTTATCAAATCAACACCTAATACTCCAGAAACTGAAACACTATAAATCTCGTATACAGGAACGTCATAAGGCATAACGTATAATTTAGTTATTATCTCATAAAACTGGATATCAGTTTAGTAATGGACATTGATGGTAAGACAGTATTTGGACAATTTCTAAGAGGCATCTTGTCTATCTACTGATGGACATTGATGGCAAGACTGTATTTGGACTATATCTAAGAGGTATCTTGTCGATCTAGTGATGAACATTGATGATAGGACTGTATTTGGACTATATCTAAGAGGTATCTTGTCGATCTAGTGATGGACATTGATGGTAAGACTGTATTTGGACTATACCAAAGAGGTATCTGGTCGATCTAGTGATGGATATTGATGGTAAGACTGTATTTGACTATATCTAAGAGGTGTCTTATCGATCTACTAATGGACATTGATGGTAAGACTATATTTGGACTATATCTAAGAGGTATCTGGTCGATCTACTAATGGACATTGATGGTAAGACTGTATTTGGACTATACCAAAGAGGTATCGTGTCGATCTACTGATGGACATTGATGGTAAGACTGTATTTGGACTATATCAAAGAGGTATCTGGTCGATCTACTGATGGACATTGATGGTAAGACTGTATTTGGACTATACCAAAGAGGTATCTTGTCGATCTACTGATGGACATGGATGGTAAGACTGTATTTGGACTATATCTAAGAGGTATCTTGTCGATCTACTGATGGACATTGATGGTAAGACCGTATTTGGACTATATCTAAGAGGTATCTTGTCGATCTAGTGATGGACAGTGATGGTAAGACTGTATTTTGACTATATCTAAGAGGTGTCTTGTCGATCTAGTGATGGACATTGATGGTAAGACTGTATCTGGACTATATCTAAGAGGTATCTTGTCGATCTACTGATGGACATTGATGGTAAGACCGTATTTGGACTATATCTAAGAGGTATCTTGTCGATCTAGTGATGGACAGTGATGGTAAGACTGTATTTTGACTATATCTAAGAGGTGTCTTGTCGATCTAGTGATGGACATTGATGGTAAGACTGTATCTGGACTATATCTAAGAGGTATCTTGTCGATCTACTGATGGACATTGATGGTAAGACCGTATTTGGACTATATCTAAGAGGTATCTTGTCGATCTAGTGATGGACAGTGATGGTAAGACTGTATTTTGACTATATCTAAGAGGTGTCTTGTCGATCTAGTGATGGACATTGATGGTAAGACTGTATCTGGACTATATCTAAGAGGTATCTTGTCGATCTACTGATGGACATTGATGGTAAGACCGTATTTGGACTATATCTAAGAGGTATCTTGTCGATCTAGTGATGGACAGTGATGGTAAGACTGTATTTTGACTATATCTAAGAGGTATCTTGTCGATCTAGTGATGGACACTGATGGTAAGACTGTATTTTGACTATATCTAAGAGGTGTCTTGTCGATCTAGTGATGGACATTGATGGTAAGACTGTATCTGGACTATATCTAAGAGGTGTCTTGTCGATCTACTGATGGACATTGATGGTAAGACCGTATTTGGACTATATCTAAGAGGTATCTTGTCGATCTAGTGATGGACATTGATGATAAGACCGTATTTGGACTATATCTAAGAGGTGTCTTGTCGATCTAGTGATGGACATTGATGGTAAGACTGTATTTGGACTATATCTAAGAGATATCTTCTCGATCTAGCATCAACATTTCAAAGTCATTAACGATGATGATCAAAGGACATCCCATTACAATATTTGATGAGAAATTTGTTTGAGAAATTGTTTCAGTGGTTCTGGTAAAAAGGAATGTTATATTTAGATACCACGTACGAGGTAAGTATTTCACAATCATAGTTTGACATTCAAAATTATAATTGTTTAGTATTAGCGATAAACGGAGGAATATTCCAATCATATCGATAAATAGGTTCATTGCTTTTTGTTTTGTTTTTCGCTTTACTTGCTTTAGTAAATAGAACTGTAATTATGCAGTGCCTCTATGTAACGGTTAAAGGATCCAGATATTATACCAACTCAAACCAAACATCTGTTAATGTATTATTTGTAACATCCAATCACTCCCAGTCCAAAGTATTGATAACGAGGTCAACCATCTGTTAATGTATAATTTATAACATCCAATCGCTCTCAGCCAAAAGCATAGACAACGGGGTCAAATATCTGTTAATGTATTATTTGAAACATCCAATCACTCCCAGTCCAAAGCATAAATTACGAGGTCATGCATCTGTTAATGTATAATTTATAACATCCAATCACTCTCAGCCCAAAGCATAGACTACGTGGTCAACATCTGTTAATGTATAATTGATAACATCCCATCACTCTCAGCCCAAAGCATATAAGTATTTCGTGGTCAAACATCTGTTAGTGTTTAATTTAAAACATCCAATCACTCTCAGCCCGAATCATAGATTACCTGGTCAAACATCTGTTAATGTATAATTTATAACATCCAATTACTCCCAGCCCGATGCATAGATTACGTGGTCAAACGTCTGTTAATGTTTAATTTATAACATCCAATCACTCTCAGCATAAAACATAGATTACGTGGTCAAACATCTGTTATTGTATTATTGGTAACATCCAATCACTCTCAGCCAAAAGCATAGATTACATGGTCAAACATCTGTTAATGTATAATTTAAAACATCCTATCACTCCTAGCCCACATTTTAAATGAACATACAACTGTGTATGTATTTTTGTCATCAAGTTATTGAGCTTTCAATACTATACCCAGTGCTTCAGAAGATCTAGATCTATAGTATAGACACAGGTGATGCTGAAACACGCATTTAATATACCACAAATCCCTCTCCGTCACTGAAAATGTGTACGACGGAACTGGTGACAAATATACAAAATATCCATTATACTCTCCAAAACACAAACAGTAACTTAACATTTCTAAATCCAATCAGCTATTTTCCTATTAAGTACATACTGTAAGTGATCGTTAGTATTCCAGTAGATAAAGTATTTCAGGACGCTAGGGAAGCCAGCATTAATGATTTAAGAAATATGATGTTTGAGATAAAAGAAATATCAATAAACAAAAATAATAATTCTGCACGTTCATCAAGTATACCATTTTTCTGTAAATTGTTTTTTTCAAAGAAAATAGATCCCTAACATGTTTTTTACAAAGTAAACTTTAACGGGAAAAGAAGATCTAAATACTCAATCAGAATGGAAGACAGTAGACTTCTGTTTATGAACCAACGCTTCAACAAACAGAGGAAATAACAAGAACTCTAAGCCATATCGAAAGGACGCCAATGGGTGTTCATGATACACTGTATGTAAACAATTAACGACATCAAACCATCTCCGGCAGACAGGTCACATAAACAGACATCTATTATTAGTGTCACCTAACAAGCCACCCATCAGAACACGTTAACATCTATTGCTTAACTGAAACTCAGAACCACTTATCAATCTTCGATATCCATCCAAGTGCAAAAAACGAATATATCATGTAACTTAATTATAGGCATATGGCACTAGTTAACATATCACATATTCATAATACCTCATAAAACACCTACATTTACTGATCATTTTTGTATTCAATTAACTGTATTGTCACCTGGGACATCCCGGAACTGATAATTAGCTATAATAGAGAATGTCAGGACGCCTGGGAAGGTCGGACTAATTACCAAACGTGAAATGACAAAGGTAGAACGTGTCAGCTATAAAACTGATACGATAATAAATATTTCCGGGCTACAAATATGTTGGAAATATATCGAAATTAAAAAAACTGTCTACATTATAAATTATGAATGTGTCTGCGGATTGCGTTTCTAAGAATTATGTTAT
Source organism: Mizuhopecten yessoensis (assembly GCF_002113885.1). Lineage (NCBI taxonomy): Eukaryota > Metazoa > Mollusca > Bivalvia > Pectinida > Pectinidae > Mizuhopecten > Mizuhopecten yessoensis. Next base: position 74,120 of record NW_018408192.1, on the reverse strand, counting down.
GTTTTAACACCAAATACATTAAACGGATACATTCGATATAAGCAAACAAAGAAAAAACTCAACATGAAATTACATGGATACATCAAAAATAGTATAACGAGCGTTTCCTCGATGTTTTAAATGGGCAGTAATTGCAGTACACAACTTTACGAACCATATCCCATAATTTAAATGCTGTCTGCGGTTTCATAAATAATAAATAACAGCGAAATTAATATAAGTATCTTTCTTAAGTGTGAAAATAGTATCGAGCCACGCAAAATAATTGAAACTGAAATAGTTTCTAAAAAACTAACATTATTGAACATTACCGGAAAGTTCCATTTTGCTGAAATAACACCCGGGTTTGTGTCTCCATAACAACAGTTCTGATACCCTAAGTCCTTCATGCAAAATAATAGATGGGTCGGGTTATAAACAAATAAATACATGTCACGTACAATGGGGAAGAGTGAAAGAAAAATAATAAATATAAAGGAATAAAAGAAAGAAATGAAGTGCAAAGTTAATTAACAAAGATACCATAGATACAGCAAGCATTGACAAAATATACCACAGATACAGCAAGCATTGGCAAAATATACCATAGATACAGCAAGCATTGGCAAAATATACCATAGATACAGCAAGCATTGACAAAATACACCATAGATACAGCAAGCTTAGACAATATATGCCAAAGATAAAGCAAGCTTAGATAAATTATACCATAGATACAACAAGCATTTGCAAAATATACCATAGATACAGCAAGCATTGGCAAAATATACCATAGATACAGCAAGCATTGGCAAAATATACCATAGATACAGCAAGCATTGGCAAAATATACCACAGATACAGCAAGCATTGACAAAATACACCATAGATACAGCAAGCATTGGCAAAATACATCATAGATACAGCAAGCATTGGCAAAATATACCATACATACAGCAAGCTTAGACAATATATGCCAAAGATAAAGCAAGCATTTGCAAAATATACCACAGATACAGCAAGCTTAGACAATATATGCCAAAGATAAAGCAAGCTAAGACAAATTATACCATAGATACAACAAGCATTTGAAAAATATACCACAGATACAACAGCTTAGACAGTATATGCCAAAGATAAAGCTAGCTTAGACAAATTATACCATAGATACAACAAGAATTTGTAAAATATACCACAGATACAGCAAGCTTAGAAAATATATGCCAAAGACAAAACAAGCTTAGACAAAATATACCATAGATACCAGAGATACAACAAGCGTTTGCAAAATATTCCACAAATACAGCAAATATTGACAAAATATACCACAGATACAGCAAACATTGACAAAATATGCCACAGATACAGCAATTATTGACAACTTTTACCACAGAATCAATTTATAATGACAAAATTGCAAACAAACAATTACAAAAAAAACCATCAGTGTCATAATCCAAGGCCAAAATATTTCATGCCGTTAGCTCATAAAAATACAATTGCAAGTTATTATGATTACTAGATAAAACAGAAACAACACACAAAGACAAAATTTGCTTAAATCATAAAACAATATGCATGAAACACAATAGCATAACATGCCACAGCGTCACCAAATTTTGACAAAGTATTTGGATAGTTCACGGAATTTGTTGGACACCTGTGACACCATCGTAATCATTTAGGTTATTGATATAAGCCGAAAGCTGTCAATGTTTTAGAGAAATGCGGATTGGTTTTCAATAAGTTTCTCACACTTTTTGGACAGTTTGATGCTCACATCTAACTTAAAACATGGTCCCCTTTGAGTGTCTCTTATTCTGAGTTTGGTAACAGATTGTGTTTGCGTTTACTGATCCATTTAACGTACTCGATCATTTAATTAACCCAGTTCCCACTCATGCAAAGCGCATCAGCATTAAATGACCAAATATATCTGTATATCATAGCGTAATTAGTCAAAGAAAAATCTAAGCATCAAAGCAAAATGACAACATTTACCACACCGCCTGCATACAAAATAGTATATATCACAGACTGTCAATATACAACGACAAAGTATACCACAGCCTCAACGTACTATAAAAAATGTACCACAGAATCAACAAACAACGTCAAAATATACCACAGCGTCAACGAATAGCGTCAAAACACATCAATTAAATATCGCGCAATACGGTAACCCGCTTTACAGGTACCAGAGTGCGACACGTTCAATCAATGATGACGCTGGAAGTCATGCTTATTTAATAAGTTTCATCAGGGGACGATCTGTCTACCTGGGCACACTCGCATGTATCATAAGGGAACCGAGAACACTTATCGATACGATCAGGATGTGACTTTTTAAGGAAGAATGAAGACCGGCATTTGCAAGGTAAGTGTTCTATACATATACATTAAACACTTGAATGAGTCAGACAATTAAGTCCTGTCTGATTTTTTGTTTTACTTTACTTGATTGTTTAGGACTAAACATTGCAAGTTTATAGGGCTGTAGTTCTTATAGTTCGGGTATCATTTTTTCAAAACTTTCAACTGATTCCCAGCAACACTTATAATAATGGGTATAACTGCACCAAAATGTAACAATAATAACCACTGCTGCACCGTTATGTAACAGATCTAGAGGTCATTAGGTTTTTTTCATGCCTTCGCCTGGAGTCGAACCGAATACCATAGATGCTCGGATTCTGGAATATATGTGATATATTAAGGTATCGCACATCACTGTGATAATAACTAATTTGGTTCTACAATATAAATATCATCATCTGTTTACGTATCGCACCCTACTAGATATCACACCCCTTACTAGTATAATTTTAGAGGGAAATTGTGGTGTAAACTCATTAAACATGGAGTTCGAGGTAAATTGTTAAAGATAATACAATCCCTATATGAAAATGTTAAATCTTGTGTTAAATACAACTGTCGTATTTCAGAATGTTTTTCGAGCAGAACCGGTCTCTTCCAAGGAGAAGTTCTCTCACCAATTTTATACAGTTTATTTGTCAATGACTGTGAAATGAATTTTATCAGAGAAAATTGTCAACCAGTTGAAATTGGTATGATATCCTTATTTTTACTTATGTACGCAGACGACAAAGTTCTTATTGCAGAAACACCGCATGCTCTACAATCTATGTTAGATGCTTTATGTTTGTATAATAATGATTGGAAGCTTACTCTTAATACAGATAAAACTAAAATTGTCGTTTTAAGGAATGAAGGTATTGTAAAACAGGACGAAAGATGGTTTTATGACAATAAAATGTTAAAATGACAATGTATAAGAACAGTATTTCATATATTAGCTTAAGCGCCCACAAGCTCAATATTAAAAGTGGAAGAAACAATAATTTAGCTAGGTCCAATAGAGTTTGTACATTATGTGATACTCATGATATTGAGGATGAGTTTCACTTCATCCTTAAGTGTCCTATTTATGCAGGTTTACGGGTGAGATACCTGAAACCATATTATTTTAGTCGTCCCAGTGAATTTAAACTTGTTCAATTGCTCAGTTCTAATAATGTAAAAGATTTGTGTAATCTTGGTAAATATGTAAGATTTGCTTTTAAGAAGCGCTCTCAGTCATTATAGTATTATTACATTCTTGAGTGTGTGTGTGTATGTGATACGATTATATACAATTATCACTCTCATGTACATCATTACTCTGTTTAACCTGGTAATATGTATTAACATTGTGTTTTGTATCTTATAAGTCGTACGGCTTACAGAATAAACTAATTGAATTGAATTGATATAAAGTGGACACTTGGGTGCGATACGTAAACAGATAATGTACATGTTATATATATAATAAAGGGGTGTGATATCTACTGGGGTGCGATACGTAAACATATACTGTTATATATATACAAGAACCCAGTTATTTATTATCACAGTGATGTGCGATACCTGAATATGTCAGATATATTCCGGAAGCCGAGCACCTATGATTTCCAGGGCCGAGTCGGTAGGAAGCGGCTAGTATTTTTACCAGGGTGACACAAACAAATGCATGTTATTGGTTTTTGAAATTTTAGAGACAAGGTTCCTCACCAGCAGCCTAAAAGAGAAACATCATTCTCATTAGAGATATGAGTGTCAGAAAGAATGGTACCAGATAAGTTGAATGGGGCCGATGTGGATAATTAAGTCCGAACCAACAACATCGGACGACAAACAAGAATAATGTTTATCATTTGTTTGCCTCGAACCCAGTCCTAGATCGTACTTGTCCGGAACACACTGCTGAGCACCAAGTTGGCAGCTTTCTACCATCAGCTGATGAAAAATGTGTTTTTTCTAGAACAGCCTCGCGTAAACGTCGCAGCCATCATGTAAATCCCAGAAGGTTTCAAAGCTGTTTCTCCTGTTAATCATGTTGGAATTGTGATTTAATGCTAAGCAATTCCCAAACACGCTTCAAACTCCGCCATGACAGTTGATCCTTACACCGGAAAGCCTTTTTGGACACAATTTGTCTGTAAAGTCGTTTACGGGAGGTGCCGACGGTTCCCGAATGCGCAGGGCCTACAAACTTCGATCTGGACGTAAACAAAACCCGCGATATAGACAATAAAATTAACGACAAAGCATACACACACACAGGTAGAACTGCAAATATTTTATAAAATGAAAGTCACCGTTAAGACGCACTAATAATAAGCCACTCTTCACTAAAGGTTTACCCTGGTGTCATTACGGAACCATCAGACCATGCGTACAGTGATTGAGGTTTTTGTTGATTTAGTTTAATTTGATTCATAAATTCCAATGAATAAAATAAAAACAGTATGAAAATGAAGTATTTAGAATAAATCATCAGTAATAACTCAATTATCTATCGTTTATAGGTTTACTGACCAATTAAGGTACGTATATAGACATGCATGCATTAATTAGCTCAGAAAGGATTATCTGCCATTGCTGGGAGCAGCTCCGATCTTTTTTATGTAAAAGATAATTTTGCGAGGTCCCTGATGTCCATTATTGAAATGACGGGTTGTCAGATGACTTCCTATTATATACAACGAAAAATTGCTATGTTATTGACAATTGCAGCCGTATTATTCAGCCCTCCATATTGAACGTTTGAGTGAGAACTCATGCCCGGCCCGTACATTCTGTGGTAGTCCGATAACTACATGTACATTTACGCCGAACTTTAATAGCGATACTTCAGCTGTTTCCTTGAATTGATGCTCAACATACATGACTTTTATTTGTGTATACATAACTATATATATACTGTTAGCACACATGTCTTTATCGCCTAGCTCCCCCCCCCCCCCCCCGAGAACTCAAAAGACATTAACAGAATGTACTCTGCAATAACTCTATATCTGAGGTGTTCATCCCAATGAGTCTTACTGCAGATCAACATGGATTTCAGCCCCAGCATCAGTATACACATCCAACTGGCCACCTATATCCCCAGGGTATGTCCAATCCTGTTGATTTCCCGGATCCCAGTGATAGTCCCTCGTCGCTGTCGGATATCGATATTGACAGGATTGTGATAGCCCTTAAGACTTCCCTCAAGGCAGACATCGCTAATTTAGTTACCCAGAAGGTCAACACCCGTGTATGCCCCCCACCCTCCTTCAATGAATTGATATGCTTGAAAATGATAACCGTGACCTACGTCTACATATAGACGACGTCGAGCAGTATGGACGTCGCGCCCTTGTCAGATTCTCCGGTTTCCAGTTCCAGGAAACACCCGAGGAAGACACCACAGCTGTTGTTCTGAAGACTGCTGCTGCTGCTGCAGGTATTGACTTACAGTCCACCGATGTTCAGAGATCTCATCGTGAGGGTAAACCTCCTCAGCAGCATGGTGCTGGGAGATCCCCTCCTAAACTTCGGCAAATTATTGTCCGTCTGAAGTCTGTCGATACGAAGTTCAAGCTGCTGAAGTCAAGGAAGGCATTCCGTGATAGCGAGTCGTTTTCACATATCTTTGTGAACGAGGACCACACCAAGATGCGGAGTGAACTTGTATATCATTCGCGACAGCTGGTTAAAGCAAAAGCAATCCTCCAAACCTGGACGACGAACGGCAAGGTGATGATAAAAGATATCAACTCCAAAGTGTTCAGCATTAGATCAGAAGATGATCTTGTGCAGTTTGGACACGAGATCCAGTGACTGAAATGTATGTAGCTCATCCTCTGTGCTATTTTGCCTCTTTTTTAATACTTTTGTCGTAAAAAATAAATTCACACTCCGTGCTATCACATGTTAAAAGTTATGTATCGAACATGCGAGAGCTATGCGTTCCTACCCCGCGATCCGTATACTTGTGTATTACAGCTGTACACATATGCCCCTCCCCAGTTTAGATTTTAAGATCCAAAATATCAAATAATTTTACCCTTTTTTACACACTTGTGCTGCTGATAAAGGAAACAACGGTTATAACAAATCGAATATTATATTGGCTTAATATAACTTTCCATGTCTTGTACATACCTTCACTTTTTTCACCTTGGTAATCTGTATGTGTGCTGTCACGAGCCCCGCCCACGTTACCGTGACCTAAAAATGTTTGTAACTTCCACGGGCTATTTCATTTTAAAAGTGTCAATTTCATCTATTTTTTTATTTTTTATTATTTTTATAGCATTGTAACCATATTGGCCGCTAGTCGTAATGAGTTTCACTCATAGAAAATCATTGTAAAGTATATATACAAACTAATGTTGCTGTATTTACTGAACATTAATAAGCGCCGTAGCCTGCCTCCCCTCGTTATTTCGCGATCCGTACGTTCTGTTTACAAACATGTGCACTACGCTGTCATGCGCACGCTACATTGACCTAAACGTGTCAAGCTATTCTATTTGGAAAGTTACCTGCTCCAGGCTTACTCGGTTCTTATAAATGTTTTGTCCTGTTTTCATCAGCATATTGACCATATTGATACCTACTGCTACTAGATGCAATGTGCTCCGCTTACATGTTTTCATGTTGTATGAATAACCATGAGTTTTTGTATGTACATGTATTTATAAGCGTAACTTGCCTCCCCTCGTTGTCATATCTGACCCGAGCACAAACGTTAGAATATGAACTTTGACCTCACTTACCTCGCTGTTATCCAACTTGTACACAAGATATTTTTCTACTCTCTTTACCTCTTCTATTCTTTCTAAACCCTACTCCCGACCCCTCCCTGGTCCCTGATGGTACTAGCGTTAGTAGTACAAAAGTAAGGCTTTTGGCACAGGGTCAATGAATGCCCTCCCCTATATAATCCTTACCACCNCCCCCCCCCCCCCCCCCAGTGGCACCTCCCCAGCAGGGGGATACCGATCGATGACGTCACAAGGGGGTTCTCATGTATTTGGGGTTTTCCTGACTGCATCTTTTTATAGCGACAACCTATATACGAGGGGGTACCGATCGATAATGTCATAGGGGGTTCATATGTATCTGAAGGCGAAGCCCAGGAGAAAGCAAACGAAAAGATGAAATCTAAAGACATGGATTTATTTAAACAAAAAATGCGGGTCAATTATCCGGTACATTCTTCAGTTACAAGACGGATTGGTTCACGAGAAAGTCATGGAAGATGTCGGAGAATTCGTCGACGATGGTTATGAGGATCGCAAAGCGATCAAGATGGCACTCAAAAAGAACCCTTCATTTCTTATAAGAGATATGGGATGATGATGATGATGATGATGATGATGATGATGATGATGATGAATCCGAAGATGAGGATAATGAAGAGAAAGAGTCTGAGAATTCTGAAGAAGAAAACTAATAAAAGAATCAATACATCAGAACGAACCTCATACAGCGTCTAGAACTCGATAAAGAAGGATGTCTGCTTGGGAAGGTTATTTAAGAGACATTTATTACGATCCTACCAATACTGGGAGTTTCTCTGGGCCTGATAAATTGTATCGATACGTGAGAAACGCTGGAAAATACGTCATCAGTAAATACAAGATAGGAAAATGGTTACAGCGACAAGAACCGTACAGCCTTCAGCTATCCATCCGACGACCATTCAAATGTTGGTGACAGGAATCGACGACCAATGGTCTGCCGATCTCATGGACATGGTCAAGTTTCAGAAAGATAACAAGGGTTATTCCTACGTACTTGTGGTGATAGACGTGTTCTCAAAATTTCTATGGATGAAACCTCTAAAAGACAAAACAGGGGCATCCGTAACAAAGGCTCTACACACACATAAGGAATTACGAATACGTGACAAAACTCAAGACGTTTGCCGACAGCTACAACAAGACGTATCACAGGACCATTGGGACAGCTCCAACTAAGGTTAACAAAAATAACGAAACAACTGTCTGGTGGAGGATGTACTGGCCGAAGAAAGAGCCGATCTTACGAAAGACAAAAAAATTCGTTAACCGTTCAAGTTTAAAGTAGGGGATAAAGTCAAAGGCTACGATGGCGACGAAATTAAAGGTACTTTCTATCAGTCCGAGCTACAGAAAGTTGACGTAAGGGAAGATGACATGTGGAAGGTTGAAACCATATTGAAAACTAGAGGAAAAGGCCGTAGCAAACAACACCACGTGAATGGCTAAATTGGCCTAAACAGTTTAATTCCTGGATACGCGCATCAGATGTAACCGATTTGTAGGAGAGTGAACTACCCTTGAAAATGTCAAGACCCCATGTTATGGGAAAGAGCGTATATATAAAAATATCGTTCTAGTACCGTATTGCGGGGGTAGATGGCTCTCATGTAGATGTAAATATTGATATTGTCCATGATAGAGTGGCAATCTTTGTAAGAGTGGATATGGGATGGCTCTCCGACCTACGTTCATTCCATCGCGACGGGGAAAATAAAATGTTGTACGTATATTTGTATTTGCTTTTTTATTGTGCTAGAAGATTCGAGAACATCACCGATCCGGTTGAAACTGGTTTCGATATTTCTAAACGTGATGTAATCGGACCGCTACAAACNGGGGGGGGGGGGGGGGGGGGGGGACTAGGGGGTGCCAGGGAGGTGGTAAGGATTATATAGGGGAGTGCTCTCAATGACCCTGTGCCAAAAGCCTTATTTTTGTACTACTAGCGTTGTCCAAATTATACCCTACGTATTCTGTCCGAGCACACCACTGTTTTACACTTCTGTACACTAGTACTTTTTAGATTTTAGATTTTATTTCCAAACCTCAGACACATGGAAATGTACATGAATTCATATATTAAATTTTGACAGGATGGACAGGTGCATGCATGTATACAAGCAAGATTGTATTGACACTCAGACACATAATATGTGTTATATGAGGAAATAAAGTTGCAGATATGGAAAATGAAGTACAATATACATATTTGTATACACATTTATAACTGAAAGAACGGACAGTTCAATTTAGAACCGGTACGGTATAGTAACATGATATGTCATACAATGGAAAATACAAAGCAAACATAATGTAATTCACTTGCTACTTATTATATCCGGTAATGTTGAGATAAATCTAGGTCCTTTGAATATCTCCGACTCTGACTTCGATATTTCCTCCGAATCTTCCTACCTTTCTAGTAATGCAAGCGACTACTATGACAAGACCAAGTATTCGTTTGTACATTTAAATGTCCAAAGTCTACGTAATAAGATGGACATATTATTTACGGAACTATATAATGTCTGTGTACCATCATTCACTGAAACGTTGCTCTCTTTTAATGACAACTTAGCAGATTTTACCTTTCCCAGTTTTTGCGACCCTTATTGTCATATTAGATCAGATCGTGTAGGTGGGGGAGTGTCTGTGTACGTTACATACCCGCTAGGCGTCGCCCAGACTTAGAGTTACCGACTGTTGCATGTGTTTGGGTTGAATTGAATTTAGCAGGTACCTCTGTACTTTATGGCACTACTCTCAATGGGACAACATTTCTCAATCATTAGAACTTGCTTTTAATAGTGGGTGAACTGTGTGACAATATTGTTCTTACCGGTGACTTGAACGCTAATTATTTGACTAATAACCAATCCGTTTCACATTTACATGAACTGCGACAGGTATTTAATTTATCCCAAATGATATCGTCTCCTACATTTTATACTGAAAATTCCTCGTCACTTCTTAATGTTATTTGTGTTAGTAATCCTTACTTGATAGATAAATCCTCTGTTGGGGAAAGTTTTCTAGACCAGCCTCTGAGGTATCATTGCCCTGTTTTCTGTAGCCTAAATATAACTGTACCGAAGAAGTCGTCACTTAAACGTAACATTTGGTTGTATGACCAAGGTAATTATGACATCTTTACAGAGAAACTTTCTAGTGTTGACTGGGATGATGCTTTAACTAATGAAGACCTAGACGCCTCTGTCTATGGTTTTGCTGATGTACTTATTAACACCGCCATGGAATGTATTCCAATACATAAGTGACAATACGTTGTAGAGAACCTCCATGGATGACAAGTAAAATTCGTAAACTAGCTAGAAAAAGAAAAAGATTATTTAGATTAGCGTAGAGATCAGGAACCATAGAGGATTTGGTTAAGTATAAAGGATTAAGGAACAAATGTGTAAGTAGAATACGTAATGCAAACTCTAAATATGTTCGTAAACTTTGTGGAATACTGGGAAATAGTATTCGTGGGATTAAGTCTTGGTGGACAACGGTAAGTTAACTAATGTTTAACACTAGTAAAACGTGTAATATACCACCCATTCACACTCATACTTCTATTATTACCGATGATACTGATAAAGCAAATGCGTTTAATGAATTCTTTTGTCTTAACTCTACCGTTGGTGATACTAATGCGGAACTCCCAACTACTAACAACAACGAACCCCTACTTACTCGTATATATATTGATAGGAACGACATTATATCAGTTTTATCTAATCTAGATTGCTCTAAGGCAGTTGGACCTGACCTTATAAATCCAAGACCCCTGAAGGAAGCAGCAGTGATTTTGTATTACCCTCTTCAAATAATCTTTAATAGTTCTTTAACCACTTTATTTTTTCCTAGTAACTGGAAATTTCCTAACGTTGCCCCAGTGTTAAAAAAGGATAACCCTTTCTTCTCAACAACTATCGACCTATATCATTAATATCTATAGTGGGCAAGGTGATGCAAAATGTGCATATACATATCTGTACAAATTCATTATTGAAAATTCTTTATTATCACCTTCTCAATCTGGATTCAGAGCAGGTTACTCTACAACTAACCAATTACTCGCCATTTCTAACGACATATACTCGGCGCTAGATAAAGGAAAGGAAATTCGAATGATCTTTTGTGATATCAGCAGGGCTTCTTTTTAAATTACATAAATTAGGCATGGGGGGGGGGGGGGGGGGGGGGGAGAGAGTTAATTATCATGCTTTAAAAGTTATTTAAATAATAGGAAGCAGTGTGGTTGGAAATTAGGGCTGATGTTCCCCAGGGGTCAATATTAGGTCCACTGCTCTTTTTGAGTTTTTAAATGATATAGTTGACGATATTAACGCTATAATAAAACTCTTTGCTGACGACACATCCCTTTATGCCATAGTCGATACTCCGTCTCAATGTGCAAATTTGTTGAATGACAGTTTAAGGAAAATATATGCATGGTCTGAAAAGTGGTTGGTAACCCTGAAAAAGTAGGAAAATGAATAAGCCCCATCACCCCCCTTATTTGTTAATGACGTTCCTATTAATGAGGTTAACACCATAAACATATAGGATTTTTTTGTTCTCTCATGATGGTTCTTGGACAGAATAAATTAATTATAAGATAAAGAAAGCGTCTAATAAACTAGCCATTCAAAGACAATTTAAATTTAAAATAAACAGAAATTCTCTTCAAACCTTGTTTTTTTCAATTGTCAGACCTATACTTGAGTATGGTGAAATCGTCTTGGATAACTTAACTATCCAACAGTCTCAATCCCTTGAGAATATTCAGCTCGAAGCTGCAAGAATTACAACGGGTGGTACTAAACTTACAAGTCATGCTAAGCTTTATGAGGAAACTGATTGGGACAGTCTACAATACCGACGCAACGTAAAGAAAATAGTTCAGATACATAAAATGATTTTTGGCTTTACTCCCCCGTACCTTTCACATCTACTCCCTCAACGCAGAATCGACGCTCACAAATATAACACGTGTTGCTGATAACTTAAAGGCCCGGTCACACAGCGCTTTACGGCTTAATCACGACCAAAACACGTCCAAAAGTGGTCTCCCGTGAAACAGACGATGTTGTTCGCGTTGATGTCGAGTTTAAGACGAGCTACAGTCGATTTATAGACGTGGCAGGACGCGGGGAGAAATCGGAACGGCGTCGGACGCGGCAAAAAGTTTTGAACTGCTCAAAATTTTAGCCCGCGGACAACCACGGGTGGCACACGTGGTAGAGACGTGCAACACACGTGAAACACACGTGCTAATCCGTGTTCCGGCAGTGATTAAAACTTGGGGAGACGCAGTAAGACGCAGTAAGACGCGAAAGTTTAGCGGTCTGTCACGGGCAGAGCACGGNCAACTTGACCAGCATCAGCCTCAGGGTCAGGGTCTGGACTGGCAGCACCAGCAGGAGGAGCATGGACCTGGACCTTGACTGTCACCTGGGCCTGTGATTCTTGAGGAGCCTCATCCTCAGCTGGGGCCTTGGTCTTGGCCTTGGCCTTGGCCTTGGTCTTCGTCGGCCTCTTCTTGGCAGTGGAACCATTCTTCCTGGGCATCATTGAAACAGAAAACAGCGAACGAACTTGCGTGGAGGTGTGGACTGTAGAAGATCTGGATCGGCAACTGTGAAGACCAGCCGTGCGCGACCGCTTTTATGCGCAGCAAGCTGCGCTTCCGACGTCGCCGAGCCGCGGTTACCCGTGATTTGGCAGTGCTATGGCAGTGGAGTGCCCGTTTTACGTCCGCGCTGAACACGTGATCAGCAGTGCTACAGACGCGATGAGGCCTCGGTTAGCCGTGGTAACTTGCCACTTTTTCCCGCGTTTAAACACGTGCGAACCTATTTTTAACCTTACACGTGGCTGGACGTGGTTAGCTGTGCTAAGACTGTGCTTAGGCAGTGCTTTAGCAGTGGAACAGCCGCCGACGGCCATTCCCGTACAAAGCACGGCCAAGCCAAAATTGACCAAAAATTACCACTTACGACCACGTCCACCAGATTTTCATAACTTTTTGTACGTGATTTAGACGTGGAGTGCTGTGTGACCGGGCCTTAAGCAATGTTTTTTTGTAAAACTAACGTCTACAAGAAGTCGTTTCTTCCATCTTCTATTGACCTGTGGAATTCACTACCCTCAGATATTACAAATGACCCCTCAATAAGTAATCTGAAAAAACTACCCACACAGACACTTTCTTACAGTTCCCCCTTATTATAATTATGGAAAAAGTCCCGACCAGGTTCATCACGCTAGACTGAGGATGAACTGCAGCTCCTTAAATGCCCACCTGTATAGTCGTAATCTTGTCGATAGTCCTTATTGCTTATGTAGACAGGCACATGAAACTACTGATCACTTTCTTCTGTCTTGTCCTTATTATACAAATATACAAATATAAGAGATGAAAGCTTTATAAATTTACCTGAAAATTACACTCTTGACATGCTTTTGTACGGAGATCCAAATTTATCTATTGATGAGAACAAACGCGTTTTCCATTGTATCCAACATTTTACTTCCAAAACCACTGACTGTATGTAGCACACTTACCAAGAAGTCACGATTAAAGACATTCCCCTCCCCCCCTCTCTCTCTCTCTCTCTCTCTCTCTCTCTCTCTCTCTCTCTCTCTGAAATAAATATTAGCTCACGACGCTCCCCAAATATTCGAATATTAGTCATTTATTTTATTAAACATTTCATGTATCTATCTATTTTATTTATATATTTTTTTTGTTTTTAATTTGCAGACTTATTATGTAGATAAATGTTGCTTTTTTTTACTTACATTATTTATTTATTTAATAAATATTCATTTTTTCTCTGGGATATAAAAACACATCAGCCTTTGTATTTGGACTGAATGTTAATGTCTGCTATGTCCGGTGCAGACATAAGGAGATGTTCGCCTTATAATTGTATTGTTATAACTGATTAATGCGAGCAGCTAAAATGTAAACAGAGCATATATGTTAATTTCAAATATGAAATTATGAACAGATGATCTTTATTGTTTAAAACCTTCCATTGCCTCCAATCCACTGCAAACAACACTGCTACAATCCAGTTACAGAGAAAGACATAGTCCATTCCTAAGGCACTTTATATAGGATAGCTTGCAGCTAACAGTATTATGCTATAAATCTCCATCACGAACATCCGATCACGACTGAAGCTAGTTTTTTTGGATAAATATACATCAAGAACAACGAAGAATGAAATATGTCCAGTAAATGTCAATTAATTAAATGACGAAGAACATGGCAAACATGGATAAGTATACAGAATAGCCATCTTCGAGCCTACGGCTAACAGTATAGGATAGCCATTTTCGAGCCTACAGCTAACAGTATAAAGGATATCCATCTCCGAGCCTACAGCTAACAGTATAAAGGATAGCCATCATCGAGCCTACAGCTAAAGGTATACAGGACAGCCATCTCCGAGCTTTACAGCTAACAGTATATAGGATAGCCGTCGTCGAGCCTACAGCTAACAGTATAAAGGATATCCATATCCGAGCCTACAGCTAACAGTATAAAGGATAGACATCTTCGAGCCTACAGCTAACAGTATATAGGATAGCCATCCTCGAGCCTACAGCTAACAGTATAAATGATATCCATCACCAAGCTTACAGCTAACAGCACATAGGATATCCTAGCTTACAGCTAACAGTAAATAGGATATCCTAGCTTACAGCAAACAGTATATAGGATAACCATCTCCAAGCTTACAGCTAAAAGTATATAGGATATCCTAGTTTACAGCTAATAGTATATAGGATATCCTAGCTTACAGCAAACAGTATATAGGATAGCCATCTCCGAGCCTACAGCTTACCTCACATAGGATATCTAAGTTTACAGAAAACAGTATATAGGATTGCCATCTCCGAGCTTGCCAATAACAGTATAGCGGATAGGCATCTCCGAGCTTACAGCTAACAGTTTAAAGGATAGACATCTCCGAGCCTACAGCTAACAGTATATAGGATATCCATCCCCAAACTTACAGCTAACAGCACATAGGATATCCTAGCTCACATCAAACAGTATAAAGGATAGCCATCATCGAGCCTACAGCTAACAGTATATAGGACAGCCATCTCCGAGCTGTACAGCAAACAGTAGATAGAACAGCCATCTCCGAGCTGTACAGCAAACAGTATATAGGATATTCATCATCGAGCCTACAGCTAAAAGTATATAGGACAGTTATCTCCGAGCTTTACTGCAACCAGGATATAGGATAGCCGTCTTCGAGCCTACAGCTAATAGTAAAAAGGATATCCATATCCGAGCCTACTGCTAACAGTATATAGGACAGTCATCTTCCAGCCTACAGCTAACAGTATAAAGGTTATCCATATCCGAGCCTACAGCTAACAGTATAAAGGATAGACATATCCGAGCCTACAGCTAACAGTATAAAGGATAGACATCTTCGAGCCTACAGCTAACAGTATATAGGATAGCCACCATCGAGTCTACAGCTAACAGTATAAAGGATATCCATCACCAAGCTTACAGCTAACAGCACATAGGATATCTTAGTTTACAGCTAACAGTATATAGGATATCCATCCCAAAGCTTACAGCTAACAGCACATAGGATAGTCTAGTTTACAGCTAACAGTTAAAAGGATATCCATCACCAAGCTTACAGCTAACAGCACAAAGGATATCCTCGTTTACAGCTAACAGTATATAGGATATCCATCCCCAAGCTTACAGCTAACAGTAAATAGGATATCCTAGCTTACAGCAAACAGTATATAGGATAGCCATCTCCGAGCCTACAGCTAACAGCACATAGGATATCCTAGTTTACAGCTAACAGTATACAGGATATCCATCTCCGAGTTTACAAATAACAGTATATCGGATAGGCATCTCCAAGCTTACAGCTAACAGTATACAGGATATCCATCCCCAAGCTTACAGCTAACAGCACATAGGATATCCGAGCTTACAGCTAACAGTATACAGGATATCCATCTCCGAGTTTACAAATAACAGTATAAAGGATAAACATCTCCGAGCCTACAGCTAACAGCACATAGGATATCCGAGCTTACAGCTAACAGTATAAAGGATCTTCAAGCTTTAAATCATGAACAGTGGGGATCGATTGATCAATTTATTATTCAAAACATTTTATTTATATTCGAAGAACTTAATTCTAAGTATCCGTGAAATTAGGTTACCCGGAATAATTGATAAGGGACTAAGAATTACATCACATATCGTTCCTATTCATTATCAAAGAGTAAATAACAAATAAGGAATTGTGAAATGGTTCACAACAAAATTGAGGCTTGGTGTCCGCCACCTTGTGGATGATACTGGAAGACTAGTTTGATCCTCTGATGTACATCAAAAGAATCCCGCATCGAAACACCGTAGCGGTTAAACTGACCGGCTCTGAGGTGTCGGGTATCGATCCTCTGTTATCTTCAAAAGACAGGTATCATCTTAAGGAATGATATATATTCCAGGGGCGCAGACATCGTAATAAGAATAACCCGTGAAGTATCGACGAGGGCCTAGTGTGACAGGGGTTTAACCCGTGACGTATCGACGAGGGCCTAGTGTGACAGGGGTTTAACCCGTGACGTATCGACGAGGGCCTAGTGTGACAGGGGTTTAACCCGTGACGTATCGACGAGGGCCTAGTGTGACAGGGGTTTAACCCGTGACGTATCGACGAGGGCCTAGTGTGACAGGGGTTTAACCCGTGACGTATCGACGAGGGCCTAGTGTGACAGGGGTTTAACCCGTGACGTATCGACGAGGGCCTAGTGTGACAGGGGTTTAACCCGTGACGTATCGACGAGGGCCTAGTGTGACAGGGGTTTAACCCGTGACGTATCGACGAGGGCCTAGTGTGACAGGGGTTTAACCCGTGACGTATCGACGAGGGCATAGTGAGCATTGTGCTATTCATGTACTATCTCAGTTTCAGTTGATTTGGTGTGAGTGGGGCGGTTCCGGGCCACATTCATTAACAATATTCAGTTTTTGGTCTGACTATTGATACGTATGCACTTTTTTTGTATTTTGAGAGTTTATTTTCAGGTTGCGTTCCTAGTGACTTGTATTCATCTGAGATGGTGTTACTGACGTGTGTAAAAAAATCGTGATTTTTGATTCGTGATTGCAAAGTCCTTTTTTTAATACCGACTCACAAACCAAGGACTTACATCGTCATCAGACTAAAATTACCCTTGTCCCCGTAATTGAAATGCGATGGTTATATTTGGTGTAGTGGTCACACTTTCTGATACGATGGTTATATATGTTGTACTGGTCACACTTTCTGATATGACGGTTATATATGGTGTAGTGGTCACACTTTCTGATACGATGGTTATATATGTTGTACTGGTCACACTTTCTGATATGATGGTTATATTTGGTGTTGTGGTCACACTTTCTGATGTGAGGGTTATATTTGGTGCTATGGTCACACTTTCTGATGTGAGGGTTATATTTGGTGCTATGGTCACACTTTCTGATGTGAAGGTTATATTTGGTGTAGTGATCACACTTTCTAATTTGACAGATATATATGGTGTAGTGGTCACACTTTCTGATATAACGGTTACATATGGTGTAATGGTCACACTTTCTGATATAACGGTTATATATGGTGTAATGGTCACACTTTCTGATGTGAGGGTTATATACGGTGTAGTGGTCAAAATTTCTGATAAGATGGTTATACATGGTGTAGTGGTAACACTTTCTAATACACTTGATTGTGGTTCTAATAAGATGGTTATATATGGTGTAGTAGTGGGGACACTTTCTGATGTGATGGTTATATATTGTGTAATATTCACACGTTATGATGTGAGGGTTATATACGGTGTAGTGGTCACACTTTATAATATGATGGTTATATATGGTGTAATATTCACACGTTATGATGTGAGGGTTATATACGGTGAAGTGGTCACACTTTCTGATGTGACACTTATATTTTGGGTAGTGGTCAAACCTTTTGATGTGATGGTTATACAAGGTGTAGTGGTCACACTTTCTAATACACTGTAAGATGGTTCAAATAAGATGGTTATATATGGTGTAGTGGTCACACTTTATAATATGATGGTTATATATGGTGTAGTAGTCACACTTTATGATGTGAGGGTTATATACGGTGTAGTGGTCACACTTTCTAATATGATGGTTAAATATGGTGTAGTGTTCACACTTTTTAATATGATGGTTATATTTGGTGTAGTTGTCTCATTTTCTGAAATGATGGTGTTTTTTGGTGTAGTGGTCATACTCTCCAATCTGATTGTTATATTTGGTGTTTGGTCTCTCAATATGATGTTTTTTGTATATACTTTTACATACTTATTATCAATAATCTCTGATCCTGTCAAAGATACCAAGTTATTGAATATTGCCACTTTTATAATTTATTAGGAGTTTGAAATGGTTTTACTGTTATGGTCGTTGATATTTCTTGGCTGTCTGTTTTAATGTCGATAATAATAAGGTTGAGACCGTGACAATGCATTATGTAACACAGTTGCCGTAAACATACGTAACAGTTGATAATAGTTGTGTTTATTTATAGACGTTCATCAACAATCTCATTACAAGTACATGTACAGGTGGTTACAACATTTCATATACGTATGGTAATACTTCACGTTGTGTCTCTGACTTCGAGCTAAGTAGCTAGGCCTGTGCCAAACCATGGCGACACACCCCATACTCTGTCTGTCTGAACCTGGGTCCAAATTGACCTCTCCTTCTCATGGCTAATTCCCGACTCCCTGAATATGAGATGCATCCCGTTAAATACGTTTTCCAGTACATATGTTATCTCATTGCCTACAGCCATCATCTGTCCACATACCTATAAACCTGTCATCATAGACATTTTGTACATACATACGTGACTATAATTACTGTAAGTATTACATATACCCTTAAGGCTACTGCTACCTGACCCAATACTGACCCCGACTAGTGCACGACTTACAATACAAATAAAGGATGAATCTAACATAAATAAATCACTTTAATTAATTAAGTAAACTATTGGGTAAACCCATAGTGTCACAATAAGGGGGAACATTAACTTCATTTAATTGTTATGTTTCCATGTTATGAGGATGTCTGTATACATTATGTAATGGTACATTTTTCAATCCCAACACATGGACATCTTGTTAAAGAAAACGTCATTGATCCCGATATTTCTAATGAATGTTTCAACGTGTTACACCTGATTGCTTTTGATCTACACGCCAGACGAAAGCAATGAAACTGGCCAAATAATAGTTCTAAATGTTGATATCACGTTCTGTGACATTAGTGTCTTCATACCAAGTACTAAGCAGATCAATGGTGATATCAAGCGCTGATATATATTTTTTATATATTATATCTGATGGTCACACAATTATTCATTGAGCTAGCATGCAATATGCTAATCATATAACCCTGGCAGGCTAGCAATGACAGGAACACAATAGACACGATGTAAATTATCTTTTTTTTTTAAATGTATGAAGTTATAGTCACGTGGTTCTTTAATACCGGTATGTTTACGCTATTAAGTTTTATCAATGTAATAGACATTTAATAATTCATTAATCTATATATTAAATAGTCTATTTTACAGGAATGCTGATTGAGGTGTCATTGTAATATCACTCGTTATATATATGGTGTAGTGGTCACACTTTCCAATACACTTTATGGTGGTTCTATTATGATGCTTATATAAGGTGTAGTGGTCACACTTTCTAATACATTTTATAGTGGTTCTGATATGATGGTTAAATATGGTGTAGTGGTCACACTTTCTGATGTAACGGTTATATATGGTGTAGTAGTGCTCACACTTTCTGATGTGATGGTTACATATGGCGTTGTGTTCAGACTTTTTAATACGTTGGTTATATATTTTGTAGTGGTCACACTTTCGGATATAACGGTTATATATGGTGTAGTAGTGCTCACACTTTCTGATGTGATGGTTATATATGGCTTAGTGTTCAGACTTTTTAATAAGTTGGTTATATATGGTGTAGTGGACACACTTTATGATGTGACAGTTATATATGTTGTAGTAGTCACACTTTCAGATGTGAGGTTTATATTTGGTGTAGTGTTCACACTTTCTTATGTGACTGTTATATGTGGTGCACTGGTCACACTTTCTTATATGCTGGTTATATTCGGTGTAGTGGTCACACTTTCTGACATAACGGTTATAATTATATGGTGTAGTGGTCACACCCTCTGTAGTGGTCACACTTTCTAATTCATTTTATAGTGGTTCTAATATGATGGTTATATATGGTGTAGTGGTCACACTTTCTAATACACTGTATGATGGTTCTAATAAGATGGTTATATATGGTGTAGTGTTCACACTTTATAATATGATGGTTATATATGGTGTAGTGGTCACATTTTCTAATATGATGGTTATATAAGGTATAGTGGTCACACTTTCTAATACACTGTATGATGGTTTTAATATGATGGTATTACATGGTGTAGAGGTAACACTATCTTATACACTGTATAATATTTCTAATATGATGGTTATATTTGGTGTAGTGGTCACATTTTCTAATATGATGGTTATATATGGTATATATAGTGGTCACACTTTCGGATGTAACAGTTACTGTCTGTTATGATTGTTATATATGGTGTAGTGTTCACACTTTTTAATAAGATGGTCATATTTGGTGTAGTGGTCTCATTTTCTGAAATGATGGTGTTTTTTGGTTGAGTGGTCATACTTTCCAATCTGATTGTTTTACTTGGTGTTTGGTTTCTCATTATGATGTTTTTTGTATATACTTTTACATACTTATTATCAATAGTCTCTGATCCTGACAACGATAACAAGTTATTGAATGTTGCCACTTTTATAATTTATTAGCAGTTTGAAATGGTTTTACTGTTATGGTCGTTGATATTTCTTGGCTGTCTGTTTTGATATCGGTAATAATAAGGTTGAGACCGAGACAATGCATTAGAGGGAACATTAACTTCATTTAATTGGTATGGTTCCATTTTATGAGGATTTCTGTATACATTATGTAATGGTACTTGTTTCGATCCCAACACATGGACATTTTGTTAATGAAAACGTCATTGATCCCGTTATTTCTAATGAATGTTTCAACGTGTTACACCTGATCGCTTTTGATCTACACGCCAGACGAAAGCAACAAAACTGGCCAAATAATAGTTCTAAATGTTGACATCACGTTCTGTGACATAAGTGTCTTCATACCAAGTACTAAGCAGATCAATGATGATATCAAGCGCTGATATATATTTTTTATATATAACATCTGATGGTCACACAATTATACATTTAGCTAGCATGCAATACGCTAATCATATAACACTGGCAGGCTAGCAATAGCAGGAACACAATAGACACGATGCAAATTAACTTTTTTTAAATGTATGAAGTTCTAGTCACGTGGTTCTTCAATACCGGTATGTTTTCGCTATTAAGTTTAATCAATGTAATAGATATTCAATAATACATTAAACTATATATTAAATAGTCTATTTTACAGGTATGCTGATTGAGTTGTCATTGTAGTATCTCTCGTTTTATATATGGTGTAGTGGTCACACTTTCTAATACACTTTATGGTGGTTCTATTATGATGATTATATATGGTGTAATGGTCACACTTTCTAATACACTCTATAATGGTTCTATGATGACTATTATATATGGCGTA
>NW_018408192.1:47000-47447 GCF_002113885.1 Mizuhopecten yessoensis | reverse complement strand
TATATGGTGTGATGGTCACACATTCTGATGTAATGCTTATATATGTTGTGGTGGGCACACTTTCTGATGTAACGGTTATAAATGGTGTAGTGGTCACATATTCTGATGTTACGGTTATATATGGTGTGGTGGTCACTCTTTCTGATGTAACGGTTATATATGGCGTAGTAGTGCTCACACTTTCTGATGTAACGGTTATATATGGTGTGGTGGTCACACTTTCTGATGTAACGGTTATATATGGTGTGGTGGTCACTCTTTCTGATGTAACGGTTATATAGGGTGTAGTAGTGCTCACACTTTCTAAGTCGATGGTTATATATGGCGTAGTGGTCACACATTCTGATGTAACGGTTTTATATGGTGTGTGGTCACACTTTCTGGTGTAATGATTATATATGGTGTGGTGGTCACACATTCTGATGTAACGGTTATATACGGTGTGGT
>NW_018408192.1:45621-45685 GCF_002113885.1 Mizuhopecten yessoensis | reverse complement strand
TTCTGATGTAACGGTTATATATGGTGTAGGGGTAACACTTTCTGACGTAACGGATATATCCGTC
>NW_018408192.1:43821-45036 GCF_002113885.1 Mizuhopecten yessoensis | reverse complement strand
AACGATACCAAGTTATTGAATATTGCCACTTTTATAATTTATTAGCAGTTTGAAATGGTTTTACTGTTATGGTCATTGATATTTCTTGGCTGTCTGTTTTAATGTCGGTAATAATAAGGTTGAGACCGGGACAATGCATTAGAGGGAACATTAACTTCATTTAATTGTTATGGTACCAATTTTTGAGGATTTCAGTATACATTATGTAATGGTACTTTTTTTAATCCCAACACATGGACATTTTGTTAATGAAAACATCATTGATCCCGTTATTTCTAATGAACGTTTCAACATGTTACACCTGATCGCTTTTGATCTACACGCCAGACGGAAGCAATGAAACTGGCCAAATAATAGTTCTAAATGTTGATATCACGTTCTGTGACATTAGTGTCTTCATACCCAGTACTAAGCAGATCAATGATGATATCAAGCGCTGATATATATGTTTTATATATTTTATCTGATGGTCGCACAATTATACATTTAGCTAGCATGCAATATGCTAATCATATAACCCTGGCAGGCTAGCAATGGCAGGAACACAATAGACACGATGCAAATTAACTTTTTTTAAATGTATGAAGTTCTAGTCACGTGGTTCTTCAATACCGGTATGTTTACGCTATTAAGGTTTATCAATGTAATAGACATTTAATAATACATTAAACTACATATTAAATAGTCTATTTTACAGGTATGCTGATTGAGGTGTCATTTTAATATCACTCGTTTTATATATGGTGTAATGGTCACACTTTCTAATACATTTTTTGGTGGTTCTATTATGATGCTTATATATGGTGTAATGGTCACACTTTCTAATACATTTTATAGTGGTTCTATTATGATGGTTAAATATGGTGTAGTGGTCACACTTTCTGATGTAACGGTTATATATGGTGTAGTAGTGCTTACACTTTCTGATGTGATGGTTATATATGGCGTAGTGTTCAGTCTTTTTAATAAGTTAGTTATATCTGTTTACGCTATTAAGTTTTATCAATATAATAGACATTTAATACTACATTAAACTACATATTAAATAGTCTATTTTACAGGTATGCTGATTGAGTTGTCATTTTAATATCATTCGTTTGATCAATTTCCGTTTGACGATAGGATTGATTTCCAAAAAAAAGAAAGAGGCCGTCGCTATTACCAATCGCTATCGACACTCGGAAAATCTTCTCCAGAAAGCCGTTACCGGGTGCA
>NW_018408192.1:43008-43467 GCF_002113885.1 Mizuhopecten yessoensis | reverse complement strand
GTGGTCACACTTTCTGATGTAACGGTTATATATGGTGTAGTGGTCCCACATTCTGATGTAACGGTTATATATGGTTTAGTGGTCACACATTCTGATGTAACGGTTATATATGGTGCGGTGGTCACACTTTCTGATGTGATGGTTATATATGGTGTAGTATTCAGACTTTTTAATAAGTTGGTTATATATGGTGTAGTGGTTACACTTTCTTATGTAACGGTTATATATGGTGTAGTATTGCTCACTCTTTCTGATGTGATGGTTATATATGGCGTAGTGGTCACAATTTCTGATGTAACGGTTATATATGGTGTGGTGGTCACACTTTCTGATGTGATGGTTATATATGGTGTAGTATTCAGACTTTTTAATAAGTTGGTTATATATGGTGTAGTGGTTACACTTTCTTATGTAACGGTTATATATGGTGTAGTAGTGCTCACAATTTCTGATGTGATC
>NW_018408192.1:40152-40278 GCF_002113885.1 Mizuhopecten yessoensis | reverse complement strand
AGTGCTCACACATTCTGATGTGAAGGTTATATAGGGCGTAGTGGTTACACTTTCTGATGTAACGGTTTTATATGGTGTAGTATTGGTCACACTTTCTGATGTGATGGTTATATATGGCGTAGTGGT
>NW_018408192.1:39551-39684 GCF_002113885.1 Mizuhopecten yessoensis | reverse complement strand
GTCACACTCTCTGATGTAACGGTTATATATGGTGTAGTAGTGCTCACACTTTCTGATGTGATGGTTATATATGGCGTAGTATTCAGACTTTTTAATAAATTGGTTATATATGGTGTAGTGGTTACACTTTCCC
>NW_018408192.1:39132-39212 GCF_002113885.1 Mizuhopecten yessoensis | reverse complement strand
TTTCTTATGTAACGGTTATATATGGTGTAGTAGTGCTCACACTTTGTGATGTGATGGTTATATATGGTGTAGTATTCAGG
>NW_018408192.1:31590-37144 GCF_002113885.1 Mizuhopecten yessoensis | reverse complement strand
TATGGTGTAGTGCTCACACTTTCTGATGTAACGGTTATATATGGTTTAGTAGTGCCCACACTTTCTGATGTGATAGTTATATATGGCGTAGTATTCTGACTTTTTAATAAGTTGGTTATATATGGTGTAGTGGTCACACTTTCTTATGTAACGGTTATATATGGTGTAGTAGTGCTCACACTTTCTGATGTGATGGTTATATATGGCGTAGTATTCGACTTTTTAATAAGTTGGTTATATATGGTTTAGTGGTGACACTTTCTTATATAACGGTTATATATGGTGTAGTAGTGCTCACACTTTGTGATGTGATGGTTATATATGGTGTAGTATTCTGACTTTTTAATAAGTTGGTTTTATATGGTGTAGTGGTAACACTTTCTGATGTAACGGTTATATATGGTGTAGTAGTGCTCACACTTTCTGATGTGATAGTTATATATGGCGTAGTGGTCACACTTTCTTATGTAACTGTTATATATGGTGTAGTAGTGCTCATCCTTTCTGATGAGATCGTTATATATGGCGTAGTGTTCAGACGTCTCCGTAAGTTGGTTATATATTGTGTAGTGGACACACTTTATGATGTGAAAGTTATATATGTTGTAGTGGTCACACTTTCTGATGAAACGGTTATATATGGTGTAGTAGTTCTCACACTTTCTGATGTAATGGTTATACATGGTGTGGTGGTCACACTTTCTGATGTAACGGTTATATATGGTGTAGTAGTGCTCATCCTTTCTGATGTGATCGTTATATATGGCGTAGTGTTCAGACGTTTTAGTAAGTTGGTTATATATTGTGTAGTGGACACACTTTATGATGTGAAAGTTATATATGTTGTAGTGGTCACACTTTCTGATGTGAGGTTTATATTTGGTGTAGTGTTCAAACTTTCTTATGTGACTGTTATATGTGGTGTACTGGTCACACTTTCTTATATGCTGGTTATATTTGGTGTAGTGGTCACACTTTCTGACATAACGGTTATAATTATATGATGTAGTGGTCACACCCTCTGTAGTGGTCACACTTTCCAATACATTTTTAGTGGTTATAATATGATGGTCATATTTGGTGTAGCGGTCTCATTTTCTGAAATGATGGTGTTTTTTGGTGGAGTGGTCATACTTTCCATTCTGATTGTTTTACTTGGTGTTTGGTCTCTCATTATGATGTTTTTTGTATATACTTTAACATACTTATTATCAATAGTCTCTGATCCTGTCAACGATACCAAGTTATTGAATATTGCCACTTTTATAATTTATTAGGAGTTTGAAATGGTTTTACTCTTATGGTCGTTGATATTTCTTGGCTGTCTGTTTTAATGTGGGTAATAATAAGGTTGAGACCGGGACAATGCATTAGAGGGAACATTAACTTCATTTAATTGTTATGGTTCCATTTTATGAGGATGTCTGTATACATTATGTAATGGTACTTTTTTCAATCCCAACACATGGACATTTTGTTAATGAAAACATCATTGATCCCGTTATTTCTCATGAACGTTTCAACATGTTACACCTGATCGCTTTTGATTGACACGCCAGACGGAAGCAATGAAACTGGCCAAATGATAGTTCTAAATGTTGATATCACGTTCTGTGACATTAGTGTCTTCATACCCAGTACTAAGCAGATCAATGATGATATCAAGCGCTGATATATATGTTTTATATATTATATCTGATGGTCACACAATTATACATTTAGCTAGCATGCAATACGCTAATCATTTAACCCTGGCAGGCTAGCAATGGCAGGAACACAATAGACACGATGTAAATTAACTTTTTTTAAATGTATGAAGTTCTAGTTTAATATGATGGTTATATATGGTGTAGTGGTCACACTTTCTTATGTAACGGTTATATTTGATATCACGTTCTGTGACATTAGTGTCTTCATACCCAGTACTAAGCAGATCAATGATGATATCAAGCGCTGATATATATTTTTTATATATTATATCTGATGGTCACACAATTATACATTTATCTATCATGCAATACGCTAATCATTTAACCCTGGCAGGCTAGCAATGGCATATGGTGTAGTAGTGCTCACACTTTCTGATGTAATGTTTATATATGGTGTCGTGGTCACACATTCTGATGTAATGCTTATATATTCACACTTTCTGATGTAATGGTTATATATGGTGTGGTGGTCACACTTTCTGATTAACGGTTATATATGGTGTAGTGGTCACACTTTCTAATACACTTGATGGTGATTCTAATATGATGGTATTACATGGTGTAGAGGTAACACTATTATATATGGTGAAGTGGTCACACTTTCTGATGTGAGGTTTATATTTGGTGTAGTGTTCAAACTTTCTTATGTGACTGTTATATTTGGTGTTGTGGTCACACTTTCTGACATAACAGTTATAATTATATGATGTAGTGGTCACACCCTCTGTAGTGGTCACACTTTGTAATACATTGTATAGTGGTTCTATTATGATGCTTATATATGGTATAGTGGTCACATTTTCCGATACATTTTTTAGTGGTTCTAATATGATGGGTATATATGGTGAAGTGGTCACACTTTCTGATTTAACGGTTATATATGGTGTGGTGGTCACACATTCTGATGTAACGGTTATATATGGTGTAGTGGTCACACTTTCTGATGTGAAGTTTATACATGGTGTAGGGGTCGCACTTTCTGATGTAACGGATATATATGTCGTAGTAGTGTTCACACTTTCTGATGTGATGGTAATATATGGCGCAGTGTTCATACTTTTTAATATGATGGTTAAATATGGTGTAGTGGTCACACTTTCTGATGTAACGGTTATATATGTTGTAGTAGTGCTCACACTTTCTGATGCGATGTTTATATATGGCGTAGTGTTCAGACTTTTTAATATGACGGTTAAAAATGGTGTAGTGGTCACACTTTCTGATGTAACGGTTATATATGTTGTAGTAGTGCTCACACTTTCTGATGCGATGTTTATATATGGCGTAGTGTTCAGACTTTTTAATATGACGGTTAAAAATGGTGTAGTGGTCACACTTTCTGATGTAACGGTTATATATGGTGTAGTGGTCACACTTTCTGATGTGATGGTTATATATGGCGTAGTGTTAAGACTTTTTAATAAGTTGGTTATATATGGTGTAGTGGTCACACTTTCTTATGTAACGGTTAAATATGGTGTAGTAGTGCTCACACTTTCTGATGTGATGGTTATATATGGCGTAGTATTCTGACTTTTTAATAAGTTGGTTATATATGGTGTAGTGGTCACACTTTCTTATGTAACGGTTATATATGGTGTAATAGTGCTCACACTTTCTGATGTGATGGTTATATATGGCGTAGTATTCAGACTTTTTAATAAGTTGGTTATATATGGTGTAGCTGTCACACTTTCTTATGTAACGGTTATATATGGTGTAGTAGTGCACACACTTTCTGATGTGATGGTTATATATGGCGTAGTATTCAGACTTTTTAATAAGTTGGTTATATATTGTGTAGTGGTCACATTTTCTTATGCAACGGTTATATATGGTGTAGTAGTGCTCACACTTTCTGATGTGATCGTTATATATGTCGTAGTGTTCAGACGTTTTAGTAAGTTGGTTATATATGGTGTAGTGGACACACTTTATGTTGTGACACTTATATATGTTGTAGTGGTCACACTTTCTGATGTGAGATTTATATTTGGTGTAGTGTTCAAACTTTCTTATGTGACTGTTATATGTGGTGTACTGGTCACACTTTCTTATATGCTGGTTATATTTGGTGTAGTGGTCACACAATCTGAGATAACGGTTACAATTATATGGTGTAGTGGTCACACTTTCTAATACATTGTATAGTGGTTCTATTATGATGCTTCTATATGGTATAGTGGTCACATTTTCCAATACATTTTTTAGTGGTTCTACTATGATGGGTATATATGGTGAAATGGTCACACTTTCTGATGCAACGGTTATATATGGTGTAGTAGTGCTTACACTTTCTGATGTGATGGTTATATATGGCGTTGTGTTCAGACTTTTTAATAAGTTGGTTATATATGGTGTAGTGGTCACACTTTCTGATGTGAGGTTTATATGTGGTGTTGTGTTCACACTCTCTTATGTGACTGTTATATTTGGTGTTGTGGTCACACTTTCTGACAAACCGGTTATAATTATATGATGTAGTGGTCACACTCTTTGTAGTGGTCACACTTTCTAATAATTTTATAGTGGTTCTGTTATGATGCTTATATATGGTGTACTGGTCACACTTTCCAATACATTTTTTAGTGGTTCTAATATGATGGTTATCTATGGTGTACTGGTCACACTTTCCAATACATTTGTTAGTGGTTCTAATATGATGGTTATATATGGTGTACTGGTCACACTTTCCAATACATTTTTTTAGTGGTTCTAATATGATGGTTATATATGGTGTAGTGGTCACACTTTCTAATACACTTGATGGTGATTCTAATATGATGGTTATATATGGTGTAGTGGTCACACATTCTGATGTAATGTTTATATATGGTGTAGTGGTCACACTTTCTGATGTAACGGTGATATATGGTGTAGTGGTCACACTTTCTAATACACTTGATGGTGATTCTAATATGATGGTATTACATGGTGTAGAGGTAACACTATCTTATAATTTTATAATGGTTCTAATATGATGGTTATATATGGTGTAGTGGTCACACTTTCTAATACACTTGATGGTGATTCTAATATGATGGTATTACATGGTGTAGAGGTAACACTATCTTATACACTGTATAATGGTTCTAATATGATGGTTATATATGGTGTAGTGTTCAGACATTTTAATATGATGGTCATATTTGGTGTAGTGGTCACACTTTCTGAAATGATGGTGTTTATTGGTGGAGTGGTCATACTTTCCAATCTTATTGTTTTACATGGTGCTTGGTCTCTCATTATGATGTTTTTGTATATACTTTTACATACTTATTATCAATAGTCTCTGATCCTGACAACGATACCAAGTTATTGAATGTTGCCACTTTTATAATTTATTAGGAGTTTGAAATGGTTTTACTGTTATGGTCGTTGCTATTTCTTGGCTGTCTGTTTTGGTGTCGGAAATAATAAGGTTGAGACCGTGATAAAGCATTAGAGGGAACATTAACGTCATTTAATAGTTATATTTCTATTTTATGAGGATTTCTGTATACATTATGTAATGGTAGTTTTATTTCAATCCCAACACATGAACATTTTGTTAATGAAAACATCATTGATCCCGATATTTCTCATGAATGTTTCAACATGTTACACCTGATCGCTTTTGATTGACACGCCAGACGAAAGCAATGAAACTGGCCAAATAATAGTTCTAAATGTTGACATCACGCAAATTAACTTTTTTTAAATGTATGAAGTTATAGTCACGTGGTTCTTTAATACCGGTATGTTTACGCTATTAAGTTTTATCAATGTAATAGACATTCAATAATACATTAATCTATATATTAAATAGTCTATTTTACAGGTATGCTGATTGAGGTGTCATTGTA
>NW_018408192.1:16977-24127 GCF_002113885.1 Mizuhopecten yessoensis | reverse complement strand
ATACCGTTAGCCTTACTATTAAGTTTGGCATACCGTTAGCCTTACTATTTGTTTTGGCATACCGTTAGCCTTACTACATGTACTAGTTTTGGTATACCGTTAGCCTTATTATTAGTTTGGTATACCGTTAGCCTTACTATTAAGTTTGGCATACCGTTAGCCTTACTATTTGTTTTGGCATACCGTTAGCCTTACTACATGTACTAGTTTTGGTATACCGTTAGCCTTACTATAATGTAAATTCAATATGATATGAACACTCATGTAAGATTCCCTGTTTCTTACCCTTTGAGCACGATAAATGGAATACACTCATTAAAATATATTAATTTGATGACAAAGGAAAAATAAATTTATTTGTTTAATTTCATAGAACAGTTATACTGAAACTGGCCTGAGGGATGGGAGGTGTATGATAGTGTTACCTACATGCAGATATCACCACTAGATAACTATATTCTTGTTCCCAGATGGACATTTGCAGAATTGCTGGCGTGCTTTGGATTATCGTTCAGCTTGACATTATCTCTGCCTTATGGGATGCAGGTATAGTAAACTTCAGCTTGACATTACCTCTGCCTTATGGGATACAGGTATAGTAAACTTCAGCTTGACGTTATCCCTGCCTTATGTGATACAGGTATAGTAAACTTCAGCATGACATTACTTCTGCCTTATGTAATACAGGTATAGTAAACTTCAGCTTGGCGTTACTTCTGCCTTATGTGATACAGGTAAAGTAAACTTCACCTAGACATTATCTCTGCCTTATTTGATACAGGTATAGTAAAAGTCAGCTCGATGGTGTCAGTAAATTTCAGATTGACATTATATCTGCCTTATGGGATAAATTGAAGTAAACTTCAGCTTGATGGTATCTCTGCCTTATGGAATACAGGTATAGTTAACTTCATCTAGACATTATCTCTGCCTTATTTGATACAGGTAAAGTAAAAGTCAGCTTGATGGTATCAGTAAATTTCAGATTGACATTATATCTGCCTTATGGGATAAAGGTATAGTAAACTTCAGCTTGGCGTTACTTCTGCCTTATGGGATACAGGTAAAGTAAACTTCACCTAGACATTATCTCTGCCTTATTTGATACAGGTATAGTAAAAGTCAGCTTGATGGTATCAGTAAATTTCAGATTGACATTATATCTGCCTTATGGGATAAATTATAGTAAACTTCAGCTTGATGGTATCTCTGCCTTATGGAATACAGGTATAGTTAACTTCATCTAGAAATTATCTCTGCCTTATTCGATACAGGTATAGTAAAAGTCAGCTTGCTGGTATCAGTAAATTTCAGATTGACATTATATCTGCCTTATGGGATAAAGGTTTAGTAAACTTCAGCTTGACGTTACTTCTACCTTATGGGATACAGTTATAATAAACTTCAGTTTGACGTTACCTCTGCCTTATGGGATACAGGTATAGTAAACTTCAGCTTGACGTTACCTCTGCCTATGGGATACAGGTAAATAAACTTCAGCTTGAAGTTACCTATGCCTTATGGGATTTTGATATATTTAACTTCAGTTTGACACAACCTCCTATGGGATATAGGTATATTAAATTTCAGTAAATTTCAGTTTCACATTACATCTGCCTTATGGGAAACAGGTATAGTAAACTTCAGTTTGACGTTATCTCTGCCTGTTGAGATACAGGTAATGTAAATTTCAACTGGATGATATCTCTGCCTTATAGAATACAGGAATAGTTACCTTCACCTAGACATTATCTCTGCCTTATTCGGTACAGGTATAGTAGGCGTCAGTTTGACCCTACCCCTTATTTGTTGAATACAGGTATAGTAAACTACAGTATGACATTACCTCTGCCTTATGGGATACAGGTATTGTAATTTTCAGATTGACATTATATCTGCCTAATGGGATACAGGTATAGTGAACTTCAGCTTGACGTTACTTCTGTCTTATGGGATACAGGTATTGTAAACTTCAGCTTGATGGTATCCCTTCCTTATGGAATACAGGTATAGAAAACTTCACCCAGACATAATCTCTGCATTATTCGATACAGGTATAGTAAAATTCAGCTTGACGCTACCCCTTTCTTATTGAATACATGTATAGTAAACTACAGTTTGACATAACCTCTGCCTTATGGGATACAGGTATAGTAAACTTTAGTTTTACATTACATTTGCTTTATGGGATACAGGTATAGTAAACTTCAGATTGACATTATATCTGCCTAATGGGATACAGGTATAGTAAACTTCAGTTTGACGTTACCTCTGCCTTATATGATACAGGTATAGTAAACTTCAGCTTGACGTTATCTCTGCCTTATGGGATACAGGTATAGTAAACTTCAGTTTGACGTTACCTCTTCCTTATATGATACAGGTATAGTAAACTTCAGCTTGACGTTATCTCTGCCTTATGGGATACAGGTATGGTAAACTTCAGCTTGACGTTATCTCTGCCTTATGGGATACAGGTATAAAAAACTTCAGTTTGACGTTACCTCTGCCTTATGGGATACAGGTATAGTGAACTTCAGCTTGACGTTACTTCTTTCTCATGGGATACAGGTATTGTAAACTTCAGCTTGATGGTATCCCTTCCTTATGGAATACAGGTATAGAAAACTTCACCCAGACATTATCTCTGCCTTATTCGATACAGGTACAGTAAAATTCAGCTTGACGCTACCCCTTTCTTATTGAATACAGGTATAGTAAACTTTAGTTTTACATTACATTTGCTTTATGGGATACAGGTATAGTAAACTTCAGTTTGACGTTATATCTGCCTGGTGCGATACAGGTATAGTAAAATGAACTTTTCAGAAATCTGTTGTCTGCTGGGATGTCATACATACAAGTGTTTTGTAAGGAACTACTGATACCAAATTAAATGGTTGCATTAGTGAATTAAGTTAACACCTTCCAACAAAGATCTACCAGCAGTGAAGGGGTAAGTTTAATTTTACGTTGTAGTGTTATTTTGCGTCGTATCAAGTCTGTTTCAGATATGTTAACCAACAGCATTGACTTACAGGTGACAGATACAGGCCAAGTAAGTGTTCTTGTTTAAATATAATGATGCGTTGTCTTTCTAAAATTTTGTATTTTATAAATGTGTGTCCTTATTGTAGATATTAAGTGGTGTCAGTACAAGATCTTTACTAACCCAAGGACTTGGGTAGAGGCCGGAGAAATATGCCGAAGTTTCAAAATGAAGTTGCTGCATATATCGGACGTTGAAAATCATAATTATCTGACAACTATGTTTCAAAGGAGCATGCTCCAAGTGAAACCCTATAATCCCACGTAAGTTTCGGTCTTTACATAATATTTTTGTTCAACATGTACATTTGATGAGTAATATTTACAAAGGTATATTACGTATTAACATTGATTAGGTTACAAAGTCCAAATGTTCATTACATGTGTAGTCCAGTGGTCTACCAAGCTGATAACATTCTCGTCCCACATGCTATGTTTACTGCACGTGTAGTCCAGTGCTCTACCAAGCTGATAACATACTCGTCCCATAGGCTGTGTTCACTACACGTGTAGTCCAATGATCTACCAAGCTGATAACATACTCGTCCCACATGCTGTGTTTACTGCACGTGTAGTCCAATGATCTACCAAGCTGATAACATACTCGTCCCACAGGCTGTGTTCATTACACGTGTAGTCCAGTGATATACCAAGCTGATAACATACTCGTCCCCCAGGCTGTGTTCATTACACGTGTAGTCCAGTGATATACCAAGCTGATAACAAACTCGTCCGACAGGCTATGTTCACTACACGTGTAGTCCAGCGATATACAAAGCTGATAACATACTCGTCCCAAAGGCTATGTTCACTACACGTGTAGTCCAGTGATCTATCAAGCTGATTACATACTCGTCCCACAGGATTTGTTCACTACACGTGTAGTCAAGTGGTCTACCAAGCTGATAACATACTCGTCCCGCAGGCTGTGTTCACTACATGTGTAGTTCAGTGATCTACCAAGCTGATAACATACTCGTCCCACAGGCTATGTTTACTACACGTGTAGTCGAGTGATATACCAAGCTGATAACATGCTCGTCCCACAGGCTGTGTTCACTACACGTGTAGTCCAGGTATATACCAAGCTGATAACATACACATCCCACATGGGTTTTTTTACTGCATGTGTAGTCCAGTGGTCTACCAAGCTGATAACATGAACGTCCCACAGGCTATGTTCACTACACGTGTAGTCCAGTGATCTGCAAAGCTGATAACATACTCGTCCCACACAGGCTATGTTTACTACACGTGTAGTTCAGTGATCTACCAAGCTGATAACATACTCGCCCCGCAGGCTGTGTTCTCTACAGGTGTAGTC
Source organism: Mizuhopecten yessoensis (assembly GCF_002113885.1). Classification (NCBI taxonomy): domain Eukaryota; kingdom Metazoa; phylum Mollusca; class Bivalvia; order Pectinida; family Pectinidae; genus Mizuhopecten; species Mizuhopecten yessoensis. Next base: position 19,755 of record NW_018408192.1, on the reverse strand, counting down.
CAGTGATCTCCCAAGCTGCTAACATCCTCGTCCCGCAGGCTGTGTTCTCTACAGGTGTAGTCCAGTGATCTCCCAAGCTGATAACATACTCGTCGCACATGTTATGTCCACGCCACGTGTAGTCCAGTGATATACCAAGCTGATAACATGATCGTCCCACAGGCTGTGTTTACTATACTCGTCCCAAAGGCTATGTTTACTACACGTGTAGTCAAGTGGTCTACCGAGCTGATAACATACTCGTCCCACAGCCTATGTTTACTACACGTGCAGTCAAGTGATCAACCTAGCTGATAACATACTCGTCCCACAGCCTATGTTTACTACACGTGCAGTCAAGTGATCTACCAAGCTGATAACATATTCGTCCCACAGGATATGTTCACTACACGTGTAGTCCAGTGATCTATCAAGCTGATTACATACTCGTCCCACAGGATTTGTTCACTACACGTGTAGTCAAGTGGTCTACCGAGCTGATAACATACTCGTCCCACAGGCTATCTTTACTACACGTGTAGTCGAGTGATCTACCAAGCTGATAACATAGTCGTCCCACATACAATGTTTACTACACGTGTAGTCCAGTTATCTACCAAGCTGATAACATACTCGCCCCGCAGGCTGTGTTCTCTACAGGTGTAGTCCCAAGCTGATAACATACTCGTCCCACACAGGCTATGTTTACTACACGTGTAATCCAGTGATCTACCAAGCTGATAACATAGTCGTCCCACATACAATGTTTACTACACGTGTAGTCCAGTGATCAACCAAGCTGATAACATACTCGTCCCACACAGGCTATGTTTACTACACGTGTAGTCGAGTTATATACCAAGCTGATAACATACACATCCCACATGGGTTTTCTTACTGCATGTGTAGTCCAGTGGTCTACCAAGCTGATAACATACTCGTCGCACATGTTATGTCCACGCCACGTGTAGTCCAATGATCTACCAAGCTGATAACATACTAGTCCCACAGGCTGTGTTCACTACACGTGAAGTCCAGTTATATACCAAGCTGATAACATACACATCCCACATGGGTTTTCTTACTGCATGTGTAGTCCAGTGGTCTACCAAGCTAATAACATACTCGTCCCGCAGGCTGTGTTCTCTACAGGTGTAGTCCAGTGATCTCCCAAGCTGCTAACATCCTCGTCCCGCAGGCTGTGTTCTCTACAAGCTGATAACATACTCGTCGCACATGTTATGTCCACGCCACGTGTAGTCCATTGATCTACCAAGCTGATAACATACTAGTCCCACAGGCTGTGTTCACTACACGTGAAGCCCAGTGATATACCAAGCTGATAACATGCTCGTCCCACAGGCTGTGTTCACTACACGTGTAGTCCAGTTATATACCAAGCTGATAACATACTCGTCCCAAAGGCTATGTTTACTACACGTGTAGTCGAGTTATATACCAAGCTGATAACATACACATCCCACATGGGTTTTCTTACTGCATGTGTAGTCCAGTGGTCTACCAAGCTGATAACATACGCGTCCCACACAGGCTACGTTTACTACACGTGTAGTCAAGTGGTCTACCAAGCTGATAACAAACTCGTCCCACAGGCTATGTTTACTGCACGTGTAGTCCAGTGGTCTACCAAGCTGATAACATGATCGTCCCACAGGCTGTGTTTACTACACCTGCAGTCCAGTGATCTACCAAACTGATAACATACTCGTCCCACATGCTAGGGTTACTACACGTGTAGTCCAGTGATCTGCAAAGCTGATAACATACTCGTCCCACATGCTAGGGTTACTACACGTGTAGTCCAGTGATCAACCAAGCTGATAACATACTCGTCCCACATGCTAGGGTTACTACACGTGTAGTCCAGTGATCTGCAAAGCTGATAACATACTCGTCCCACACAGGCTATGTTTACTACACGTGTAATCCAGTGATCTACCAAGCTGATAACATATTCGTCCCACAGGATATGTTCACTACACGTGTAGTCCAGTGATCTGCAAAGCTGATAACATACTCGTCCCACATACTATGTTTACTACGCGTGTGGTCCAGTGATCTACCAAGCTAATAACATACTCGTCCCACAGGCTATGTTTCTGATAACATACTCGTCCCGCAGGCTGTATTCTCTACAGGTGTAGTCCAGTGATCTCCCAAGCTGCTAACATCCTCGTCCCGCAGGCTGTGTTCTCTACAAGCTGATAACATACTCGTCGCACATGTTATGTCCACGCCACGTGTAGTCCAATGATCTACCAAGCTGATAACATACTCGCCCCGCAGGCTGTGTTCTCTACAGGTGTAGTCCAGTGATCTCCCAAGCTGCTAACATCCTCGTCCCGCAGGCTGTGTTCTCTACAGGTGTAGTCCCAAGCTGATAACATACTCGTCCCAAAGGCTATGTTTACTACACGTGTAGTCTAGTGATCTACCAAGCTGATAACATAGTCGTCCCACATACAATGTTTACTACACGTGTAGTCCAGTGGTCTACCAAACTGATAACATACTCGTCCCACATGCTAGGGTTACTACACGTGTAGTCCAGTGATCTGCAAAGCTGATAACATACTCGTCCCACACAGGCTATGTTTACTACACGTGTAATCCAGTGATCTACCAAGCTGATAACATACTCGTCCCGCAGGCTGTGTTCTCTACAGGTGTAGTCCAGTGATCTACCAAGCTGATAACATATTCGTCCCACAGGCTATGTTCACTACACGTGTAGTCCAGTGATATACCAAGCTGATAACATAGTCGTCACACATGCTG
>NW_018408192.1:15099-15179 GCF_002113885.1 Mizuhopecten yessoensis | reverse complement strand
GCGTGTAGTCCAGTGATCTACCAAGCTGATAACATACTCGTCGCAAATGTTATGTCCACGCCACGTGTAGTGCAATGATC
>NW_018408192.1:10617-11241 GCF_002113885.1 Mizuhopecten yessoensis | reverse complement strand
AGTCCAGTGATCTACCAAGCTGATAACATACTCGTCCCACATGCTGGAATGTATTGGATCTTTATACTGTTGTGTTTGTTATACGACAGTAAACTTCACTTACAATGTATCTAAGTTCGATACGCCGTTCTATCTAAAGGCGTCCGCCAGTGAACTGTAAATAGAGGGATCATGTGACATCTATATCGTACAGTTAAATTCAATCAAGGAAGTACATTATAATCAATAACTTCATATTTATAACAGTGTGACTGATAAGATCACAAAACTTAATCTCCGTATATACAAACTATTTTTTGTTCAAACATATGCCTTTTTCGTATTTCTAGTGATTATTATACCAAAAAATGTGGTTGACTGCATATTATCCCCCGACATTGGCCTTAACCTTGCGGCTGGAACTAATTCCGGCAAGGTTCACAGGAAATTCGCCTTCGTAAAATATGACTTATATGAGGAAAACTTGTAAAAAACTTTGGTAGTGTTTTCTCACCCTTAAGGCCATAAATGTATAATTTATAATCACGAAAAGACGATAAATTATTGAAAGGCATCGAGAAGAAATGCCGTTTTATTGCATATGGTTTGTTATACAAATTGTTTCTTTATAGCTTCATGTTTTGG
>NW_018408192.1:0-866 GCF_002113885.1 Mizuhopecten yessoensis | reverse complement strand
TTCACTGTATCAACCATGACAATGGTCAGTACGTTGTTCTGGTGATCATTCACTGTATCAACCATGACAATGGTCAGTATGTTGTTCTGGTGACCATTCACTGTATCAACCATGACAATGGCCAGTACGTTGTTCTGGTGATCATTCACTGTATCAACCATGACAATGGTCAGTACGTTGTTCTGGTGATCATTCACGGTATCAACCATGACAATGGTCAGTATGTTGTTCTGGGTATCAACCCTGACAATGGTCAGTACGTTGTTCTGGCGACTATTCACTGTATCAACCCTGACAATGGTCAGTATGTTGTTCTGGTGACCTATCACTGTATCAACCCTGCCAATGGTCAGTACGTTGTTATGGTGACCATTCACTGTATCAACCCTGACAATGGTCAGTACCTTGTTCTGGTGACCATTCACTGTATCAACCCTGACAATGGTTAGTACGTTGTTCTGGAGACCATTCACTGTATCAACCTTGAAAAAGGCAATACGATGTTCCGGTCATCTTTCCCTGTATCAACCCTCACAAACTAAAAACGTTAGTTCCGGTCACCTTTCCCTGTATCAAACCTGGTAAAGTTAATACGATCTTCCGTTGACCTTTCCCTGTATAAACCCTGACAAAATTAATACGATGTTCCGGTCACCTTTCCCTGTATCAATCCTGACAAAGTCAATCCGTTGTTCCAGTCACCATTTCCTGTATCAATCCTGACAAAGTCAATACGATGTTCCGGTCACATTTCAATGTATCAATGCTGATAACGTGAATTCATTGTTTCGGTCACCTATCCCTGTATTAACCCTGACAAAGTCAATACGATGTTCCAGTCACATTTCCATGTATCAATCCTGATA
>NW_018408191.1:106356-134076 GCF_002113885.1 Mizuhopecten yessoensis | reverse complement strand
CACGTCACGGTGTGTAAACCAGACAACACAGAGATAGATACACTCGCCGCACATACTCAGGTTTTCCATGACAAACTCTGATGATGAAAATAGAGCGAACGGTTTACTTTACAGTAATCATATTTGATGAATATAAATACGCCGGGTGAAGCCCGTGCCTATAACTGAATTCTGTACAGAAGTATCCCACCCGGCCACAACTAATAATACAGTTCATAGGTCACTGTGGCCATTGGGGAGCACATAAATATACAAATTATTTCGAAATAACTTGCACTCATTTTATTTATCCTCTAGACGTTAATATTCAATATAACAACATCAGCAGGAGCTATTACCGTGAAATAAAAAGGCTCCGTCTGAAAAACGTTTATTATAGTGTAAGTTTATTGTCACCTAAGTATTACACTTTTTAACTTTTACCTTCACCTTGACAATAATGGCCCATTCGCTATTACCAGCAATATAACAATAATGGTCACCTTACTACTCAGATCTGACAGTTACCTACAGCTTGACAATAATGGTCACCTTACTACTCAGATCTGACAGTTACCTACAGCTTGACAATAATGGTCACCTTACTACTCAGATCTGACAGTTACCTACAGCTTGACAATAATGGTCACCTTACTACTCAGATCTGACAGTTACCTACAGCTTGACAATAATGGTCACCTTACTACTCAGATCTGACAGTTACCTACAGCTTGACAATAATGGTCACCTTACTACTCAGATCTGACAGTTACCTACAGCTTGACAATAATGGTCACCTTACTACTCAGATCTGACAGTTACCTACAGCTTGACAATAATGGTCACCTTACTACTCAGATCTGACAGTTACCTACAGCTTGACAATAATGGACACCTTACTACTCAGATCTGACAGTTACCTACAGCTTGACAATAATGGACACCTTACTACTCAGATCTGACAGTTACCTACAGCTTGACAATAATGGACACCTTACTACTCAGATCTGACAGTTACCTACAGCTTGACAATAATGGACACCTTACTACTCAGATCTGACAGTTACCTACAGCTTGACAATAATGGACACCTTACTACTCAGATCTGACAGTTACCTACAGCTTGACAATAATGGACACCTTACTACTCAGATCTGACAGTTACCTACAGCTTGACAATAATGGACACCTTACTACTCAGATCTGACAGTTACCTACAGCTTGACAATAATGGACACCTTACTACTCAGATCTGACAGTTACCTACAGCTTGACAATAATGGACACCTTACTACTCAGATCTGACAGTTACCTACAGCTTGACAATAATGGACACCTTACTACTCAGATCTGACAGTTACCTACAGCTTGACAATAATGGACACCTTACTACTCAGATCTGACAGTTACCTACAGCTTGACAATAATGGACACCTTACTACTCAGATCTGACAGTTACCTACAGCTTGACAATAATGGACACCTTACTACTCAGATCTGACAGTTACCTACAGCTTGACAATAATGGACACCTTACTACTCAGATCTGACAGTTACCTACAGCTTGACAATAATGGACACCTTACTACTCAGATCTGACAGTTACCTACAGCTTGACAATAATGGACACCTTACTACTCAGATCTGACAGTTACCTACAGCTTGACAATAATGGACACCTTACTACTCAGATCTGACAGTTACCTACAGCTTGACAATAATGGACACCTTACTACTCAGATCTGACAGTTACCTACAGCTTGACAATAATGGACACCTTACTACTCAGATCTGACAGTTACCTACAGCTTGACAATAATGGACACCTTACTACTCAGATCTGACAGTTACCTACAGCTTGACAATAATGGACACCTTACTACTCAGATCTGACAGTTACCTACAGCTTGACAATAATGGACACCTTACTACTCAGATCTGACAGTTACCTACAGCTTGACAATAATGGACACCTTACTACTCAGATCTGACAGTTACCTACAGCTTGACAATAATGGACACCTTACTACTCAGATCTGACAGTTACCTACAGCTTGACAATAATGGACACCTTACTACTCAGATCTGACAGTTACCTACAGCTTGACAATAATGGACACCTTACTACTCAGATCTGACAGTTACCTACAGCTTGACAATAATGGACACCTTACTACTCAGATCTGACAGTTACCTACAGCTTGACAATAATGGACACCTTACTACTCAGATCTGACAGTTACCTACAGCTTGACAATAATGGACACCTTACTACTCAGATCTGACAGTTACCTACAGCTTGACAATAATGGACACCTTACTACTCAGATCTGACAGTTACCTACAGCTTGACAATAATGGACACCTTACTACTCAGATCTGACAGTTACCTACAGCTTGACAATAATGGACACCTTACTACTCAGATCTGACAGTTACCTACAGCTTGACAATAATGGACACCTTACTACTCAGATCTGACAGTTACCTACAGCTTGACAATAATGGACACCTTACTACTCAGATCTGACAGTTACCTACAGCTTGACAATAATGGACACCTTACTACTCAGATCTGACAGTTACCTACAGCTTGACAATAATGGACACCTTACTACTCAGATCTGACAGTTACCTACAGCTTGACAATAATGGACACCTTACTACTCAGATCTGACAGTTACCTACAGCTTGACAATAATGGACACCTTACTACTCAGATCTGACAGTTACCTACAGCTTGACAATAATGGTCACCTTACTACTCAGATCTGACACTTACCTACAGCTTGACAATAATGGACACCTCACTATCAAGTTTTGACATTGAAATAAGTATATCATTTTAAAACATTTTGATTGGGCGCAGTTAGTCCAAACGTCCTGTGATTTGTACATAGGGTTTGGTGCGCATTTTAATTACTGTTTTATTGTATATCTGAGCATGTCTGCATACTTCCCATACACGGATGGGAGACTTATTTATTAGTCTCTGTCACTGCCCCGATACAATTGTTCACCATTTATGGAAGTTTGATTTGAACACAAACTGGAATCGAAAAGTTTCTCCCTTTTTTGAAAAGTTTTAATTTCCGTTTTTGTTCAAAAACTTTTGATGGAAAGTATGAGGCAAGCTCCGGTTCACAAAAACAACATTAATTGAAGTACGCACCACACCCGGTGCGCAATCATGTCACAGACATCCTTTGGAGGACGGTCTCATTATCCCCGGCCGCCCGCGTCTATGTGCCCGCAGCAGGACCACGTGCAATATGAATGGAAATAATTTTGACAGGGTTAAGGTCATCATAACATTTTAATGTCATGTTTATCTGAAAACTAGCTGTCGAATGAGTGACAATATACGGCACGACATCCTCCCCCCTTTTCCTGCCAGTGACTTGTACTACATATGTAATTTAAGATACTTTAGGTGAGTTGAGAGATGTATACAAAAGTATCCATCTTCTACAGCGTTCCGCTTCCAGTCTAATTTGAATTAAATAATAACTAAGCTAAGAATTAACCCACAAAACAGTATATAATTTGCTGCATCAATGATTTTATTTTTAAATTGACAAAATGCACGCGACTTTTCTTAATCCCCTGAAAGTTGACAGATATATCCGGAGGCCAACATAAACATTGATTACACCTTGACGATGACGTCACAACGTTCATTGGTCAGTAACCATGGATATATAGGACACAGGACTCTTTACACTACCATACCTGATACCAAACTGTAGGAACGCCTTCGGTCTCTTATTGTGAAAGTTGTCTTTTCCAACAAAACCGAAAGCCGAAACACATTTTGTGAAAAGCAAATCAAAGCAATAATGAAAACTTCTGAGGAAAGTTATTATGAGAATGATGGAGTTCCTGTGTAACAACATCTTTTTTGAGTTCGGTGGCAATTTTGTCAAGCATACTGTAGGCATGCATTCCTATATGAACATGTGCCCCCTCTTCGAGCCGACTTGGGTTTATTTTTTCATGTGAGGCTGATTTCATTGATTAGCTTATCATGGCTGGTAACAAACACCTAGAATTTCACTGACCTCTACGATAGATATCCCTTCTGCGCTTGATAAGACACGAAAGACACTTGAGCCGCGCCCCTCCATCTTTACTCACAACATCACAAACAGGGGCAGCTAACAACAAAATGTGCAATAGTGAAACTAATTCGATTTTTCTTATCGTGAACTTTCCTTTTCTTGACAGTAACATCCCTCTTTCCTATACTTTCGATGGTTACGTGTCGAGGCTGATTATGTATTCAAGAACTTCCTCCGAATATCAAGATGTATCGACTCCTGACCTACTAACGAACAACTCAAGTTCCGAGAGTTGGAGAGATGTAGTTAAAGAAGTCAGGTTATATGGCCGCGATCATCAACATTTGTGGAATATTCTGTCCTTGTGTGATATGAAAGTTGACGTTGTTTTAAACAACATTAATGTGCCTTGATGCTTCTTCGTTACTACCTCGGTCCTCGTTTTGACGTTACTACCTCGGGCCTCGTTTTCACGTTACTACCTCCGTCCTCGTTTTAACGTTACTACCTCGGTCCTCGTTTTGACGTTACTACCTCGGTCCTCGTTTTAACGTTACTTCCGTCCTCGTTTTAACGTTACTACCTCGGGCCTCGTTTTAACGTTACTACCTCGGTCCTCGCTTTGACGTTACTACCTCGGTCCTCGTTTTGACGTTACTACCTCGGGTCTCGTTTTAACGTTACTACCTCCGTCCTCGTTTTGACGTTGCTACCTCCGTCCTCGTCTTAACGTTACTACCTCGGTCATCGTTTTGACGTTACTACCTCGGGCCTCGTTTTAACGTTACTACCTCCGTCCTCGTTTTCACGTTACTACCTCGGTCCTCGTTTTAACGTTACTACCTCGGTCCTCGCTTTGACGTTACTCCTCGGTCATCGTTTTGACGTTAACTACCTCCGTTTTCGTTTTAACGTTACTACCTCGGTCCTCGTTTTAACGTTACTACCTCGGGCCTCGTTTTAACGTTACTACCTCCGTTTTCGTTTTAACGTTACTACCTCGGTCCTCGTTTTGACGTTACTACCTCGGGCCTCGTTTTGACGTTACTACCTCCGTCCTCGTTTTGACGTGACTACCTCCGTCCTCGTTTTAACGTTACTACCTCGGGCCTCGTTTTGACGTTACTACCTCCGTCCTCGTTTCGCCGTTACTACCTCCGTCCTCGTTTTAACGTTACTACCTCGGTCCTCGGTTTTGACGTTACTACCTCGGGCCTCGTTTTAACGTTACTACCTCGGTCCTCGTTTTAACGTTACTACCTCGGGCCTCGATTTGACGTTACTACCTCCGTCCTCGTTTTAACGTTACTACCTCCGTCCTCGTTTTGATGTTACTACCTCCGTCCTCGTTTTAACATTACTACCTGGGGCCTCGTTTTGACGTTCCTACCTCGGGCCTCGTTTTGACGTTACTACCTCGGGCCTCGTTTTGACGTTACTACCTCGGTCCTCGTTTTGGCGTTACTACCTCTGTCTCGTTTTGACGTTACTACATCGGGCCTCGTTTTGATGTGACACGTTGACATTACCCGTATTTGGCCTAAATTGCGATGACGGGTGTCGTCGATAAGGCAAAAAACGCTAACCCTTCCAGAACAGCTATTCTTATTGTCCTTGTACTTTGTCAAGGGTTCGCCATGTAAATATTTCCTTGTTGGCATTTTACCGTAGTAACTCTCTCTACAATGACATGTAACATATGTTTGTTATTTATGGTGATTTTGTTTAGAAGTTACTGAAGTACCATAGAGACGTGTGTATACACGTTTTGGGGGGCCGGATGCAAAGTTGATATTGCACTTGCCTTTCACCAAGGCGGCCGGGATTCGATTTCCCGATCGGACGTGAAAAGGTATGGGTTCACCTGCCTGATCACGTGGGTTTTCTCTGGGTACTCCGGTTTCCTCCCACAGTAATACCCCCCCGCGCGCTTACATTCGGGCTAACAAGAGTGATAAGTTGTAATAACTTGTTTCATAATTGTTGCAAAATATAAAAAGATTACATTTTTAAAGGTAACCTAACAGATTTTCAGTGCGATTATTTGTATATTTTACAATATCTGACACCGCTACATGGAATAGGTGTGTGTATCGTGTTAAAAAAAAGATCCGCGATGCCTTCAGTTTTAATTCAATTTATACTGACAATAATAATCACTTTTTGTATTGGTAACTTGAAAGCAAGCGATGCTATATATATAACGGGCAACATTCTATTTATCTGTCACCCAAATTGCATTCATATCGACTGTATACTGCATCTGGTAACAGTTCAATGCTTATATTTACATTTACATGTATATAGTTTGTTTTGTATAGTAACTGAAGCAAAAATACGTTTGAATTTCCCGCTTATCATATCAGTGACCTAGGTAAGTTCAAATCCCAGGATAGCCGACATTTCCAGAAGAAATAATATAGTCCCTCGTGTCATTGAAAACGACACGCACATAAAATGGTTTGAACACAAACTTAACTTTATTATTTTTTTCATACGAGTGTGTTTATGTTGAAAAATTGTTAATAATTGCATAACTTCTGCTTGTTTAAAATTAAAGCTGTTTTTCGCGCATTGATAGATTACATACATGTATTTTGAAGTGATGCGGCGCTGAACGGACTTGATTGTTTCCTCGGAAACGCTTATGTTTCCTTCGACTGGAATATTACGTTATTTTCAGAAGCATATACACTCGGAAACGTTTAATTAAAGTGGTCCTTTCAGTAGGTGATAACGATTCCAAGGACATTTCGTTTGAAATAGATTCCAAGTCTAATCGGTCAGATTAGCATCGCTAGCAGACGACGTTCACAGGGGCTCGGTTTCGTGATTTTGAATAATGGATGACATAACTGAAAAACAACAACACTTAAAAAGGTATTTATACACATTCTAAAACCTTGTCGATACTTTCGACTTTTACAAGGTTTTAGAAATGCTGAATTTTAGTGTTGTGGTTATTCACTGATGTTATGCATAACTCAAATTCTCGAAACCGATCCCCTGTGTGATGACGTTGACAAACTTAGTAATTTCGTATCTAGAATGGCGCTTACAATTATTTTGTGGTACCTACACATCTTATAATAAATTTATATTGTCATAATTTGTCAAGTTGCTTTATTTTTTGCGATGACCTATATTGGTAAATGCTAACGAACCCAGAATGTTTTCCGAAAGTATTGGGCGGCCATGTTTGTTTACCTTGTACCAGCTGTATTCCTACACTGGCCGTATCACTGTAAATTGTAGTATACAGTCTCATATACTGCAATTTGGTTTACTAACGACATATAGGCAAATGCAACACAGAATGTAAATATATGTAACTGAAGCATACGTCAGCATCCGGTACATATACTATATACATGTAGTATAGGTAACGTTGGGTACGGTGCATCAGCTGATCTTATACAAATATCAACGTTTCATTACAAAAATAAACTCCCATGGTGTCCTGACCAGGTCGCTCACCCTTCACATGTGTGTCTCCCGTTCTTAGCCGGGAAAATGGCAGCCTATCAGTCCCTAAGGGGAGATAGCAGACTACAGAATAACACGCGCTAAATAGTGACGTCATAAAAAGTGAATGGCGATATCGAGATGTGACTGAAAAAGGATGGAAGAAAAATAATTACCTCCTACCTTGAGGGTGCAGCAAGGAAGTGTCCAAATCTCGGGGTGATTATTTGTCTAAAGCTCGACAGCCCCTCAGGTTACAACACCAAATAATCACCCCTCGGGCCGGAAATATCTTCGTCACACCCTCAAGGTTAGGTTAGCCTTGTACTGGATGTAACTATGACGTAAGTTGAGCTTTAATATTCCGCCATAAGGCACGCACTTACGATGAAGAAGATGCGTAATATCATCCCCATTCATTCGTCGTTAGGGAAACTCGCTGTCTGTAGTTATGTTCGGGAGTAGTTTTACGGTGCCGTAACACAGCCTTTGCCTTTGCCTTTTCCGCCGGCCGTCCGTTCGACTTATTGGTTAGATTTTGCGTTTAGCTCCGTAATTCATCTAACTTTTATTTACATTTTCAGGTGTATTACACCAATATATCAAAAGTAGGTCACTGTGATCTATATATTTTATACTTCACCAATGACTGCAGTCAGACTTTACATTCATTCAACTCTATATTGTTGGCTGTACTCTGTGTTTAGCTCCATTTCCTTGGTTTGACTTCTTTTCTTTGGTTACACTTCGCGTTAAGATCCATTTCCATCAGACTCGAAGCGGATACACCAATCGGGTACCGTCTACACTTTCCGAGAACATATTTTCTCGTTTACGGAAAGTGCCGACGATTCCCGATTACGGAGACACATGTATAATTTATAAACATTTCTTAGACCTTGATAATCCCATAAGCTAAGTTACGTTGATGCTTCGTCTAACACCTCACAGAATCCAAATAGATCGCATGTATCTCTCCTATCATCTTTGGTTTAGCCGTTGTCGGTGAAATGTGACCAGGAGTGCTGGGTTACTCGGCATGTATTTTCAGTGAGGAAGCACTCAAAATCGGCATCAGATTCGCACTATCGCAAGGATGGGTACACCAACATACCGACCCCAGCACTCGGGCATATATATACATAACACAAATTGGAGCACGTCCTTAATTACAATAACCCCTATGGAGCAAACACAACCGTATAAGGAGTACAAACCTCTGGCCTTGTAATATCTTGCACTCCTGGTCTGCGCCGCGGTAATTTTCAATGTTCATGAATATAAATAATGACAATGTACAAAACCATTTTTTCCAGTTTTTGGTTCTGATCTTAATCTTTTTTAAGTCAGCAATCTTTTGTGACGTTTCTTAAACCCAGTCTGCTCCTGGTTGTCTACTGATTTACGTGACGTATATATGCAGTATCTCGTTTTGTGGAGAATGTTTCAGTCTGTGAAAACTGACCACGTCGTTAAAAAAGATCACGTTTAAAATAAGTTGACATTTAGTTGTTGTGGTTCTATAAACAAAAATGACTTCTCTTTTTAAAAAAAACGAACAAAAGAAACGCGTCCGAGGTAAATGCGTCGGTTTTATAAGAATTGTATGTAAATGCGGTGGTTATAAGATGTGTATGTAAATGCGGTGGTTTTATAAGATTTGTATGTAAATGCGGTGGTTATAAGATTTGTATGTAAATGCGGTGGTTTTATAAGATTTGTATGTGCATGGTGTTGAATGAGTGGGTATCATTTGAATTATTATATATTTATGGTCCTGCTTCACATATCACTGGCCCTGCTGAAGTCCGACATTTGTCCGACATCAGTAAAATCTGACCGGTTGAGTGATCTGTAAATCAGAAGAAAAAAATCCATTTTCTTGATAATTTACGAAGAGTTTATAGTGGCACGAGCAAAAGAGAACGTTTAAGTTAGCCTGACCGATTAAAAGAGAGAAAAAATCATGTATTTCTTTCATTTATAAAGAAAAAGGTCTTCACTTCCAAAAATCATATTTGTCGAATTAAATGTGTCACCCTGGTAAAATACTAGCCGCTTCCTACTGACCCCGCTAGGGAGACTTTCTCTAGCTCCTTCGGTAGACTAGTAGACCAGAGGCCCCGCTAGCGAGACTTTCTCTAGCTCCTTAGGTAGACTAGTAGACCAGAGGCCCCGCTAGCGAGACTTTCTCTAGCTCCTTCGGTAGACTAGTAGACCAGAGGCCCCGGGTTGGTTCCTCGTGGAGGCATTGGAACAAAATAGTCCCCTCTGTTACATATATCTCTGCTCAAACGACAAAAAGTATCAAAAACCTGATTATTTTAGTGAAATGGCCGTTTTTTGGTCTACTCGGCGTGTAGGTGACTTTTCAACCAGGCAATGTAAGTATTAGCACGGCTGTTGTGTACGTTAGGTTATTTGCACTAGAGCTCAAACTGACCAGGTAAGACCAGGTAAGACCAGGTAAGAGGGAAATTGTCCCCCGGCACACCCTTCGTGGACAACTTCGTGGACACCTTCGTGTTATTTGAGAGGGGTACTACACGGGGTAGAGGATTTTTTTTCTATCTAACGAACGATTACCAATCATAGGCTTTACAGTGCTATGTGTGACCTCTGAACTTCAACAGTCTCTCCAACTCCCACATGCTACCTTTCCGGTACGGTTCTTGTGTATAGATAAACTGAAGGAGATGTGAACATATTATTACAGAATTAGACCGTGATATTATATATACATTTTATAAAATTTCTGCTCGGCCAGATAAGACATTTTACTTTTTACTTTGTTTGTCGAAATAAAAATTCCGAAGAGAATATGTTATTGTTTAACCATATTCAACACTAAATAAAATGTTCGTATTTTTTATTTTTTTATTTAAACACATTTTATTGCAAATAAATATTTACAAAATAATTGGACACAAGTTTTCACAACTTATCACAGTCCTTTTCTTCAAATACATAAATATAAACAATAACTTGATAAGGTCATTTACGCAATATATATAAATTAGGTTTTTATATGGAAATAAAAAATAGAGAGGAAGAAAATACGGATAGAGAAACGAAGTAAAGGATAGTAACGCAGGTAGGGTCGGAGAAAAAAGAGTGATAGAGAGAGAAAGATTATCACATTCAGCCAAACCGGTTGCATTTGCAGGTGAGGTATTTTCATCATTGCTGAATATAGGATCGCCATATAGGAGCAAGTCTAAAGTTAAATCATCACGAACAGGTTGTAACTCTCTGATATGGGTCGTCACATGGATTACCGCATCTTGTATATATATTAACATATTATCTGTTTACCAAAATAGTGTTATATGCATGGACATTGCCATAACCGCCAAACAAGTATCAGCTAGACGCAGGCCTTCATTATATAGCAATGGATTTTAGTTATTTGTATGGCCGTAAAGAGTGGCCTCTGTGTAATCTTAGGTAATGATGTTGTTATTGTGCATTTGTTTTTAATGAAAGTGAGACTCAGATAAATCATTTGAACTCGAACTATGAGAATTCTGATTTTTTTCAAACTTCAAACTTCCTGAACTCACCTGGATCGCCCCTGATAGCATAATCTTACCGTTGCATTATATTTGTAACTTTAATAAACTATTTATGAAGTATAGATCACTAAACGGTTTTCACAAGTGACTTATATGTGGTTGCACGTCTGTGAACAAGATAAAGTAAACTTGCCGAACTTTTTTTCACTCCAAAAAACATTTTCTCGATAGACATTATAGCACAGACTCTCACAGATCTAGATGATGTCGTGCTAATGTTGATCAAGGTTTGGTTTGATTTTGTTCAACTTCCTATAAACTGTTAATATCATTTATGACGTTGATCAATGACTCAGGTGCTTCACATGACCGTTATGATGGTAACCGTTATGGTGGTAACCGAGGTGGTGGTTACCGTTGCGATGGTTACCGTTATGGAAGTAACCGAGATGGTGGTTACCATTACTATGGTTACCGTTACGATGTTTACCTATATGATGGTTACCTATAGGATGGTTACCTATATGATGGTTACCTATATGGTGGTTACCTATATGATGGTTATTTATATGATGGTTACCTATATGATGTTTACCTATATGGTGGTTACCTATATGATGGTTACCTATATGGTGGTTACCTATATGATGGTTACCTATATGATGGTTAACGTTAGGATGGTTGACTATATGATGGTTATTTATATGGTGGTTACCTATATGATGGTTAACGTTAGGATGGTTACCTATATGGTGGTTACCTATTTGATGGTTACCTATATGGTAGTTACCTATATGGTAGTTACCTATATGATGGTTACCTATATGATGGTTACCTATATGTTGGTTACCTATATGGTGGTTACCTATATGATGGTTACCTATATGATGGTTAACGTTAGGATGGTTACCTATATGATGGTTATTTATATGATGGTTACCTATATGTTGGTTACCTATATAATGGTTACCTATATGATGGTTACCTATATGATGGTTAGCGTTAGGATGGTTACCTATATGGTGGTTACCTATTTGATGGTTACCTATATGGTAGTTACCTATATGGTTGTTACCTATATGATGGTTACCTATATGGTGGTTGCCTATATGTTGGTTTCCTATATGATGGTTACCTATATGATGGTTAGCGTTAGGATGGTTACCTATATGGTGGTTACCTATTTGATGGTTACCTATATGGTAGTTACCTATATGGTAGTTACCTATATGATGGTTACCTATATGATGTTTACCGTTATGATGGTTACCTATATGATGGTTTCCTATATGGTGGTTACCTATATGATGGTTACCTATTTGGTGGTTACCTATATGGTGGTTACCTATATGTTGGTTACCTATATGGTGGATACCTATATGATGGTTACCTATATGATGGATACCTATATGGTAGTTACCTATATGATGTTCACCGTTATGATGGTTACCTATATGATGGTTAGCTATATGGTAGTTAGCTATATGGTGGTTACCTATATGGTAGTTACCTATATGGTTGTTACCTATATGATGGTTACCTATATGGTGGCTACCTATATCATGGTTACCTATATGATGGTTACCTATATGATTGTTACCTATATGATGGTTAACGTTAGGATGGTTACCTATATGATGGTTATTTATATGATTGTTACCTATATGTTGGTTACCTATATAATGGTTACCTATATGGTGGTTACCTATATGGTTGTTACCTATATGATGTTTACCTATATGATGGTTACCTATATGGTGTTTACCTATATGATGGTTACCTATATGGTGTTTACCTATATGATGGTTACCTATATGGTGGTCACCTATATGATGGTTACCTATATGTTGGTTACCTATATGATGGTTACCTATATGATGGATACCTATATGGTAGTTACCTATATGATGTTCACCGATATGATGGTTACCTATATGATGGTTACCTATTTGGTGGTTACCTATATGGTGGTTACCTATATGGGGGTTACCTATATGGTGGTTACCTATATGATAGTTAGCTATATGGTAGTTAGCTATATGGTGGTTACCTATATGGTGGTTACCTATATGGTAGTTACCTATATGGTGGTTACCTATATGGTTGTTACCTATATGATGTTTACCTATATGATGGTTCCCTATATGATGGTTACCTATATGGTAGTTACCTATATGATGGTTACCTATATGGTAGTTACCTATATGATGTTCACCTTATGATGGTTACCTATATGATGGTTACCTATATGATTGTTACCTATATGATGGTTAACGTTAGGATGGTTACCTATATGGTGGTTACCTATTTGATGTTTACCTATATGATGTTCACCGTTATGATGGTTACCTATATGGTAGTTACCTATATGGTAGTTACCTATATGATGTTCACCGATATGATGGTTACCTATATGATGGTTACCGTTATGATGGTTACCTATATGATGGTTACCTATTTGGTGGTTACCTATATGATGGTTACCTATATTGGTTACCTATATGGTGGTTACCTATATGATGTTTACCTATATGATGGTTACCTATATGATGGTTACCTATATGGTAGTTACCTATATGATGTTCACCGTTATGATGGTTACCTATATGATGGTTACCTATATGGTGGTTACCTATATGGGGGTTACCTATATGATGGTTACCTAGATGGTGGTTACATATATGATGTTTACCTATATGATGTTCCCCGTTATGATGGTTCCCTATATGGTAGTTACCTATATGATGTTTACCGATATGATGGTTACCTATATGGTGTTTACCTATATGGTAGTTACCTATATGGTTGTTACCTATATGATGGTTACCCATATGGTGGTTACCTATATGATGGTTGCCTATATGGTGGTTACCTATATGATGTGCAGCGTTATGATGGTTACCTATATGGTTGTTACCTATATGATGTTTACCGATATGATGGTTACCTATATGGTGTTTACCTATATGGTAGTTACCTATATGATGTTCACCGATATGATGGTTACCTATATGGTTGTTACCTATATGATGGTTACCCATATGGTGGTTACCTATATGATGTGCAGCGTTATGATGGTTACCTATATGGTGTTTACCTATATGATGGTTACCTAGATGGTGGTTACATATATGATGTTTACCTATATGATGTTCACCGATATGATGGTTACCTATATGGTGGCTACCTATATGATGGTTACCTAGATGGTGGTTACATATATGATGTTTACCTATATGATGTTCCCCGTTATGATGGTTCCCTATATGGTAGTTACCTATATGATGTTTACCTATATGATGTTCCCCGTTATGATGGTTCCCTATATGGTAGTTACCTATATGATGTTTACCGATATGATGGTTACCTATATGAAGGTTACCTATATGATGGTTACCTAAATGATGGTTACCTATATGATGGTTAACGTTATGATGGTTACCTATATTATGGTTACCTATATGATGGTTTCCTATATGGTGGTTACCTATATGGGGGTTACCTATATGATGGTTAGCTATATGGTAGTTACCTATATGGTTGTTACCTATATGATGTTTACCTATATGTTGGTTACCTATATAATGGTTACCTATCTATATGTTGGTTACCTATATAATGGTTACCTATCTATATGTTGGTTACCTATATAATGGTTACCTATCTATATGTTGGTTACCTATATGATGGTTAACGTTATGATGGTTACCTATATCTGATGGTTACCTATATGATGGCTACCTATATGGTGGTTACCTATTTGATGGTTACCTATATGATGGTTAACGTTAGGATGGTTGACTATATGATGGTTATTTATATGGTGGTTACCTATATGGTGGTTACGTATATGGTGGTTACCTATATGATTGTTACCTATGTGATGGTTACCTATATGATGGATACCTATATGGTAGTTACCTATGTGATGGTTACCTATATGATGTTTTACTATATGATGGTTACCTATGTGGTGGTTACCTATATGATGGTTAACGTTAGGATGGTTGACTATATGATGGTTATTTATATGGTGGTTACCTATATGGGGGTTACCTATATGATGGTTACCCATATGGTGGTTACCTATATGATGTGCAGCGTTATGATGGTTACCTATATCTGATGGTTACCTATATGATGGATACCTATATGGTAGTTACCTATGTGATGGTTACCTATATGATGTTTTACTATATGATGGTTACCTATGTGGTGGTTACCTATATGATGGTTAGCTATATGGTAGTTAGCTATATGGTGGTTACCTATATTATGGTTACCTATATGGTGGTTACCTATATGATGTTCACCGTTATGATGGTTACCTATATATGATGGTTACCTATATGATGGTTACCGTTATGATGGTTACCTATATGATGGTTACGTATATGATGGTTACCTATATGGTGGTTACCTATATGATGGTTACCTATATGATGGTTACCTATTTGGTGTTTACCGTTATGGTTGTTACCGTTATGGTTGTTACCGCTACGATGGTTACACTTAAGATGAAGGTTATCCTGGCTGCAAGCTTGTTTTTTGGATGAAGTGTTCCTCGTCATGGTATGTTTCACACGAATAGATTTAAAATTTAAATCGTTTTTTATATTAAGGTTTTTGATATTCGATCAAACTCCGAAGCAGTTCACATTTTGTTCAAATTTCGAAAATTCAAAAGCACTTTTAGATCTTTGAACATATATTATAGAGTTTGAATAAATGTAAATACACAAAGATAAATCGAATTTTGAAAAATTGTACGGACCACAGTGACAGTCTTTTCCTTCATCTTCGGCTTGTGAGAATTGAAAATATTCTGATTTCAGTATTTCTTACATCGGCCGAGTGTGCTCGTTACATGGCCAGCAAAAGGACCCCCGGTCGGGTAGATATGTCCTAACCGAGGAGGAGGAGGAGGAGGAGGGGGAGGAGGAGGAATAATATATCGGAAGAGTTTGGGTGGAGATGGATACTTTTAGTGTCTACACGTACGAGGGAGGGGTTGCGGGAGGTAGGGGTCGTAATGGGGGAGTAGGAAGTAGGAATTGTATATTGGTACTGGCGGATGATTAAAGGACGAAGGACGAGGAAAGTAAGATCAAAGAATAAGATTATCTAAGCCGTGGATACAGGATTTTTTTGTCGGGATCGATATTTTAAGGGTCTTCACGGGGGAGAGATTGGCGGAGACAGGGGCATATGATTAAAACGGGGTATATCAGTATACACTTGTATTTGAAGGAATTCAATTTTTTCAACTGTCATATTTTCACCTCATCAAGCAACCATACATCCACAGACAGGATTGGAATAAGATTAGATCTAGATAAGTCTGTGATGCAGAGCTTCTAACTTAAAGCAGAGACGTTTATATATAATACTACTATATGACTTTATATGTCTCTGATTTTATATATACATATATATATATATATTCACTATAAAAATCATTGATACGTTTGATCACGGACTTAGAAAATCAAATTCCGTGGTTTGATAACGTATTCACTTGTGTCTATATGTTTACATTGGAAAGGGATGGAACAGCAGACATTTAAAATTTAAAATACCAAAATATCTAGTCTATACAGTCGCCATATGTCCACTGGTGAAAGGGTGACTTACAGATGACTATATACATATACGTCCCGCTCCTAAATAAAAAGCATGCAGACCAGAAAAACTGTTCTGCGGCAGTGAGAGAAAAATAATTATAATACTAAGCTTAACGCTATTTCATCATAAAAAATAATGGCACAGTTTTAACCTATCTGAATTTATATCGGATACTCAACATTATGTCTGAGGCTTACAGATTAATCTTTGGCACGTGGATGGAACGCCTAGACGTTCGACCGCTAATCTGATTGGTTGATCTCCGAACCTCTCTGTCAATCAATAGTCATTTCCATCGCTTAAATCCAGAGGCCTGAAAAGGGGTAATTTATGTACTGAAATGATTCAATACATTTGTCAGAGAGTATAAAAAATAACCACATGTGTGATTTTACCGCTTAAACAATTTATTCTTCAACAGAACTTGAAAAAGTTGTAGCATTTGGCTACTTTCCGAAATTTTCTGACACACTGATTACAAATATCTGGATAAGTAGCCTACAATCCGTGAAAGGATGAAAACACTCGCCGTATCACAACCCGAATCAAAGATCAATCCGCCATTCTACCAGAGAAAAAAGCAGCCATATTAAAATAACTATTTTCGTTTGAAATTAGTATAAATCTAAATATATGTACAAAAGTGGTGAGAAAACACGAGACTAGACATCAGCTCGTCTCGGAAGTTAATCGAAAGCGTCAGGTTAAGCCTGAAACATCGACAATTACTCGCTCCTCCGCGGAGGGATATATTGTGTGTTGGTTTAGCGTCAGCGACAAAGGCAAAGGAATATGTCAGCGCTGATCGGGTGCTACTGAGGATATCAAAGTGGCGAAAAAAGTAGGAATAACTTTTAGGAAGTTCGCCACGAGCATACCGGCTGACCCGAACGATATTTAGGGATGTTAAATTCGGACGGTTTAGGTGAAGGACAACAAGCATGGGGCGATCGGCGACCAAGGTAGGTAGAAATCAAACGGCCGTCGGACCCCTGAATGGTCGCCATTTTGACTGTTGTTCGGGGCCCATTGTCACAAAAAGCTTATCTTGCAAGGCGAGAACTAGTTCCGATTTTCTACTTTCACTCACGTACTGTATAAATGTTGTCATTGGTGTCCTGAAAATCATTAGTTATTCCAAAGTGGTCCGAAATATGACACTGTTAACCTATTGTCCCATGCTGTTTGAATACGCTATAATTTCACAATGTATGGAGTGTAGGAAAGCTAGACTTTCATAAAAAACGGTTTCCGATGGTCCTGGGATGTTTGGAAGGTCCGTGTGAATAGCTCGCCCTTCTCCCTTCGACTGTTGGTGACGAGTGTTGTGTGTAATAAGTGGCGGAGACACAGATGTACGCCAACTGTTGCTAGCCAGAAACGTCCATGATCAAATCGTGGGCCCCAACACATGGTCCTACAGCAGATGTCAATACCACCACAATCACACAGCTGATAAATCGCAGGCCACACGTGTAATTAATACAGCCAGCATGTGTAAACAAAACATGTGCACCGTAAAACCCGTGTAAAAATCACAGCGACCATGTCACAACAAATCCAATACACAACCCCAATACACACGTGCAGTGCAATACACAACCCCAATACACACGTGCGATGGGAACATTCTCAAGTGGTGTCCATTTAACCTGCTTTAAAAATATGATTTAAATGCAGCAATAAATGTTTCAATAATAACATTTTCAAATTTAATTAAAATACTTAAGTTATTACATAATTAATTGGTCTTGATACAAATTGCTTAATGGCATTATGATGTATGTAAAAAGGGGACATAAGAAACATAATCATATTCATATCTATTTTGGGACAGGATCACTACAGCTAGACAACAGGTGCAAAAATACACCATACAATGGGGAGCAGAACCATAAAAATGCATGGCTCCAAATGTTGTGTATGCGTACGACGTGCATTACATTAGTTTTCCCAGACATATACTTTCGGGATCAGATACCTACTGTGGTGTCACAATTATGTTAGTGGTCCATATCTGACACACATTACATACAGAAAAGTCATACACGTCGTGGTTCTGTGTGACCACATACTGCATGTGACACTGATGAGTGTATCACACACAAGGATAGATCATATGTGATTTATAGACATCACCTAAATATCTGATTTAATATCATGTTTATTAGCTTTTGTGTGCATAGCATACAGAATCTGTGACAAACATCCCGAGGTACAGTGTTACCTTGATCACATGCACATTACATGCAGAATCTGTGACAAACATCCCGAGGTACAGTGTTACCTTGCACACATGCACATTACATAGTCCTCAGGTTTATGTCCTACACCTTAGTGTATTGTTCATACACCATGGTACATGTTCTGTGTGTAATGGATTCACATGTGTACATTGTCCTCATCAATGTAAGGTGAGGTGTACCATAGTGCATGTGCATTAAATGCATGTGTACAAAGTTTCAAGGCAAGTATCAACTCATTCACCCCTACATATTTAAACTGGACTTACCCAGTCTTTGATCTGGCATGGTTCAAATGTCCAAGACAAGATAATGAGAAATATGTGAAATTATTAGTCATCTGTATTTAATTAAGAATTTTTCAAAAAACTTCACAATACATACTCCAACAGTGACTTTTGGGAGGCGTATATATTTGAGTCTTGGCCCAAAGTTGAACCCATTCACCCCTGAAGTCACATTTTGACCTTACCAAATCAAAGACTGGGCAAGTCCAGTTTATAAATGTAGGGGTGAATGAGTTTTTCCTGGAGTCAAAATTGTTTTTTAAAATGATGTTCAGGATACTCTTTAAAAAAAATCTTCAAAAATCCCTTTTCTTTATTCAGATAAAACTTGGTCAACATGTTGATTTCCTTTGGCTCTGTGTTGAAAACATCTTCTATCAAGCTGACAATACTTGTTCTCAATTGTTAATCGGGCAACAAGAGATTGACATATTAAATTCTGTTAAAATCAATAGAGGATTTAAAACTAAATGAACAAGTTCAATATTTCTTTTTATCTGACAATAAGAACACATGTCACACTGTCACAAGCTACTGGTGTATATATCGATCAATTCTGTCACTTGATTCATTATCTTTGATATGGATGAAAATATATATGATTCTGCTTGAGGGGAAAAAGTCAAAAATTGAGATTTTCCTTTCATAAATTTGTGACTGGAAAATTGAGCTACCTTTTCCTGTTTTGCAAATTTCCGAAATAAGATGTTGGAAGTTTTTCAATGTTTTACTCAATGAAACCATGGACATCATATATACGATAGTGTAACAATTAACAATATTGTAAGACCATTTTGTAACTATTTCCCCCAGTTTGATGCCTAATGCCATCTACTTTAGATTCAGTTTGCAGTTTTCTTGTGGAAACTGTCATAATTTGTCTCAAATGTTCAGCAAGTATTTCACTAAAATCTTGAAAAATGTAGAATAATAATTTGTTTCAGTCCATAAAGAAAAGAAAGACACAAAACTTAAAAAAACCAGAGGCTAGACATATTTTACAATCTGAAATCACACTGTTAATATCATACTGAATTGGGAACAACTTGACGATAGATCCAATATTTCTGAAAGCATGCTGTGGCTAGATTATGAAAACAATAGTCATTAACCAAAAACTAAAGCAGAAATTTGCAGTAGTTTTATTTAAGGAATTAAAGTTTAAAACTTCTTGGGTCAAACTGGTGGTTTAGGCAAAACAAAAAATATTTGGTGTTTCCGGTAACCCTACCTATAGCTACCCCTAATTGAAGGCAATTTATGACTCTCCTTATATGTAAACAATATAAAATCTTTTTTTTTTTTTTTTTTACCTACCCTAATTTTTTTGAAGACAACTTTCAAAGAAGTACTGTTTGGGTCGAGATTGCTCTCTTTATGTAAACAATATAAAATCATTTGTTAAAGTATTTTGTTTTACCTACCTACCCTAATTTTTTCCAACATGTTACAGGAAACACATATGTTTTATTTGCCTTCCCTAAGCAGGCCAAGTGAAGTTACTGTTGAAGCTAACATTAAATATTCAACTAAGTTGATGAGACCCAGGGCTAACTTACAAGTTCATGTATATATATGTGGCTGTCTTGTGTCCGGAAGTCTGTGTGTGGATTACAGGTAAACCAACTATGTATTTTCAGAAATGAGATGCCACCGTATTTTAGAACTCCTGCACCCAGTATGCATTCTCGAGGCCCTGGCCTCATGCACGGTCACCCTATGCCGTATCGGGGCCACATGGGTCTCCCTCCACAGGCCTCGCAGCATGTGCCCACAAATGTAACGGTCAGTATCCATTGGTTCAACATTAAGGTTTGTGTTGCTTTCCCATTGCAGATTCGCGTCCGGAAACGCTCGATTCGCCGAAAGAATTGTGAGCGCTCACGCAGACAAGGAACTTAATGACTTACTTGATTTCAGTGCGGTGAGTTTGTCGTTTCTATGGTCTCCGGTACCATTTCCATGGTTACCGGTGCCCGTTTCCATGGTTATTGGTACTGTTGCCATGGATGTTTTTTAGACACCTGTCCATGTTTGTATCCCAATTTTGTTTGCTTGCTTCACCTATTTTTGGTTGCATTATATTAAAGTTTTTATTTTCCCTTTTCAGTTTTGTTTAGTTTTTGCCTGTATCATTACTGCTGCAAGTCCAACCTGATCAATATTTCAAGTTTCGTTCATTTTCCATTTGTTATTCGTGATTGTATTTTTCATTTATGATTGATGTTGTCTGCATGGCGATTGTTGTTGTTGTCTCCTCTTTGCATGTGCTTTTCATTTACCTCCTACTTCCTCTGCTCTCATCATGATATTTAAGTTGGTATCCATCATTTGTCTGGGGAAGAGTTTCCTCCCTTAAACATGCATGTACTGAGACTGTTTCTTCTACCTTCCTCCTTTGTTTGCGCATGTGAATATATGCAACTTAATTCCTGGGCTTTGATTGATATGAAGGTATTTATAAAATTAAACCAGATCATACATTTTATGGCGAAGATCATTTACACTTCCTTTGCTGGTTACCATCTGTGTTCTGTCATTGTTCATTATAGACATTTTTTTTTAAACATTGAAGATATTGTATTTATTCATAAAATTATCATTTATCATAATACTATTACTTGTGTCGTGCTCAAGATCATAAGAAATAATGCATCAGTACTTAATAATTTTGTGTCGCTGAATATGTATATTTGCTCCATACCTTCATCTTCTATAACAATGCTCATTATTTATGAATTGCAAATATTAATGGATTTTTTTTTTCAGAAATTAAATCAGGCTACAGAGTTTAGCCATTTGTCTTTAAGGATTGAGTGTGTCATGTGAATGATTAAGATTTATGACTGTTAATACACGTATCAAGGAGGTGACAATTTCTGTGTTTATTGTTTAGGACTATAAAATTATTAGGGAGTGCACACATTTGGTTGATTTCACAATGCGTATTGAAAATTCATTGATTGTGTAACTGGTTAAATTTATAATTTGTTGGTATACAAAAGGAGAAATGATATTGATATTTAATCTGGGATAATCCTGGACGGGGCCATGGGGTCATTGATCCATCAAAACTGAAATTGACCCCTCTATGATCCAAGTTTCTTCTAATTTTACATTATTTTGATATTGACCTTGAAATTGCTGAAAATGGCCCACTGCTCTCAAATTTCAGGATTTTCCCTGTGTGATAAAAATACTTTGCAAGACAAGAAAAAAGTAAGGGCAAGCTGAAAGAAAGAAAGTTTTTGAGATTACTTTATTTTTTTCTTGAAAATATGGCTTTTGATAATGTCCCCGCATACATTTGTAACTTATCATCCATATTGGACTACAAGCTGTTGCATGAGTGCCACGCCATACTGTGTTTGTATTTCTATAAAATCTATTGATTTGCTATAAACTTTTGTCATTTTCATCCGTATGAGTTTCGTCCTGATCAATGTCGGATGTTCCTGCATCTTTGGTACAGGGTTATAACGTAAACATACCAATATTTCTGTTGATATGCCAAACATCAGGTCATGTGGACTAGGTTGTCCAATATCATTACTGCAGGCTGAGGAGGTGGACTAGGTTGTCCCAATATCATTACAGCAGGCTGAGGCGGTGGACTAGGGTGTCCCAATATCATTGCTGCAGGCTGAGGAGGTGGACTCGGTTGTCCCAATATCATTACAGCACGCTGAGGCGGTGGTCTAGGTTGTCCCAATATCATTACAGCAGGCTGAGGCGGTGGACTAGGGTGTCCCAATATCATTGCTGCAGGCTGAGGAGGTGGACTCGGTTGTCCCAATATCATTACAGCAGGCTGAGGAGGTGGACTACGTTGTCCCAATATCATTACTGCAGGCTGAGACGGTGGACTGGGTTGTCCCAATATTATTACTGCAGGCTGAGGCGGTGGACTAGGTTGTCCCAATATCATTACAGCAGGCTGAGGCTGTGGACTAGGTTGTCCCAATATCATTACAGCACGCTGAGGAAGTGGACTAGGTTGTCCCAATATCATTACAGCAGGCTGAGGAGGTGGACTAGGTTGTCCCAATATCATTACAGCAGGCTGAGGCGGTGGACTAGGTTGTCCCAATATCATTACAGCAGGCTGAGGCTGTGGACTAGGTTGTCCCAATATCATTACTGCAGGCTGAGGAGGTGGACTAGGTTTTCCCAAAACATTACAGCACGCTGAGGCGGTGTGGCTAAAGGACTAACAGCTGAACAAAAATAATCAGTTTACAAACTCCCTGTTGACAGCTTCTTTACAAAGACATCTTTCTGACATCCATAAAGGCTAAAAATTCACCAAATCTTTTCTTTTGGAAGTCGTCCTGATATATCTTTAGAGGCAAATCATATTTTAGTAATATTTCACTTCACAATAGATAGACATGATGGTATTTAATATTGAAGATAGGTAATGAGAATTATTTTGACAATCCGTTGAATAGGTTTGATTTGTCTTCACTCTCCCTTCACTATAGATAGACTTGAGTGTATTATTGGTGGAGGTTGTTTAGAATATATATTACCTGCAAAGGAAGTACATCCTAGTCATGAACTTATTTTTAACACTTTGTACATTTTCTCTCCTGAATATTGGTGTTCTTTTTACCAAAATTTTCAACAGCCTGTTCCTTTATATAGATGAATTGGGGGAAAATATAGCACAATTTTTATTGAAATTGGGAGGATATTCCTCAATTTTTTGGTCATTTTGGGAAAACAAGGCACTTTTTAACTCAGGGAAACAGCCTGTATTCGGTAGTAAAACTGAGCAAAAAAATCACTGAATATATCAAGTATTTTTGTGAAACAAAAAAAGACTGTTGGGAATGTAGTAACAATTTATTTATGAAAGCCTGTTCAATTGACCACATGTTGTGTACTTGTAAACAGCATTACTGTAGTAATATAATACCACCGATTTAGCTGATAGGGGCAGGTCACTCTTAATACCATCACATTATCTCACCTACTATAATTAACTTGACCAGCCTGATTAAACACTGGACAATGGTGAGGTCCAGAGAGTAAGCTGCCCAGTGGTCAAGTTCACACCTTTGTAGCCGATTGTCACACCACAGTGATAGGGGATTAGCTGGGCATTAGTGGACGGATTACCCACAGCCAAGGAATGTCCCAACAGGGGTGGATGTTCTTAATTCTGTGTCACAAAGTTCTATGATTACAACCCTGAAATAGGATAAAATGTTGTCATTTTGAAGTACAGACGTTTGTTTAAAGGTGTCATGATCATGATAGGTGTGACATAGGGGTGGCAATGTGTCCTGGTTTTGTTTATACCCCTGGGTTGGCTTCCTAAGTCCACACCCAGTGGACAATTTACCACTTTTTGAAAGTAAAACTTGTTGAGTTAAAGAAAGTAAATAGTTGTTTTACATCGCAGCAACCCCTAAAAGTTATTCTCGCACTGAATTTATACTTCACCAGGTCGAAGGCCAAGCAAGATACTACAGTTCTTCTGCTTTCATAAATATAGGGCTTGTTTTGAATGGAAATTATAGATCTGAACTTCTGATTCCTGTTGTAAATAATTCAGACTTCAAAATCAATAATAAATTTAACTTTATTTACGACTTTTTTGGTGATTTTTTGGTGGGCAACAGGTTGGAAACATTGTTGGATATACACCTATATGAACATTTCTTCTCATGATAAATACAGATTTTCCAGGTTACTTTTGCATGTTTTCATTTTTTTTTAAACATTTAATGTATATATTACAGAAAAAAAAATCAGATACATAAATAACTTGCCACATTCTATTTTGAATTGCTCATAATATATTGTATTATAGCAGGTTTTTTTTTCAAGAATGTATATACCGGGACACTCTAACTGAGCCTAGAATTTATGGACTTAGAAGTTTGTAAATAATCTTTTTCAGAAATGTTTACTATAAGTTGCCAGATTGTTGTAAATGGATATAAATGTTTCTTTTTAATTTCAAAAAAATGGCACCAGATTCAAAAATATTAAGTTTTTCCATTAAAAGACATTGCTGTGAAAGAAAATTTCCTCCAATTAAGATTGCCATACTGGAGAACCGTTAGTGTTACTAGGTCTGTCAAGGGATGATAGCCTACTTAGATTTGACAGAGTGTCGCAGTATAATTTACATGTTGATTGATAGTGGAGGTCTATTTTTATACACAAACAGTAGTCATATAAGTTAATTGATTGTATTGTAAAACAAGTGACTTGCAGGTTTTATTGGGGCTTTATAGGGTTTTCAGATCAGACATTTATTACAAGAGTTTGACAATTTTTTAAAAGGTGACTGAAAGAGACTTGAAGGCTAGTGCTGTAGGAAGGGGTGGGGTGGGGGGTAAGGGGCTGAATAAGGAAGAGGATGGGGGATATATTGATGAAGGCTAGTGCTGAGGAAGGGGTGGGGTGGGGTAAGGGGCTGAATAAGGAAGAGGATAGGGGAAATATTGGTGAGAGGGGCTAGAGACGGTGCATAAAAACAGAAAACTGGACTTTTTCAATATTTCGGGAATGGGGCTTAAGGCTCTTGTTGGTCCATATGGAAGTGTGGCAGAGATATCCCACCTGGTCAGGTGACCAAATACTGTTCATGTCCAATCAAGGAACAAGTGCTAGTTTCAATTTAAATATATATATAGGAAAATCAAGAATTTAGTTTAAAATTGAATAAAAATTGTCAATGTTTTGTTTAACAAGGAGGGGTCAGTTGGTGCATGTTTTCAAATTAACAGAAAGTTAAATCAACAGAAAGTTAAATCAACAGGATACAAAATGTCTTAATACCTTGCTTGTAAAATATGGAAACAACTATATATATATAGCTATTAGATGGTAATATTATTGACAAAAACAGAATTGTTTCGACTTGCTCCAAGTCCTCTATGAACTGGGACCTTGGTTTGGAGACCTAGTAATAGAAGGTATATCACTGTTCTGTTATGTGAACTGAAATTACTGTTTAATTCATTCACCCCTGAAATTTCATGATGAACTATTCCAACCTTTGAATTGGAAGAGTTCAAATGTGTCTTCAGGGGTGAATGAGTTAAATTGGGAAACTTAAATAGCTGTGATAGACGAACTGCAAAGGTGCAGACATAGCAACAGCTTTAACGATTTCAAGTTTAAAAATGTTCCGATACGTCCATGTTATGTGATATCAATGATATAGTTAATTAATTGCAATTATTGTAACAGTCTATTTGTACCAAGATTATGTTACTAATACTGGTAAAATTTTGTAAATTACAAATGTTTTTGAGTAGTTGCCTACTGGTAATTGATCTTGATATATATACAAGGCGGTTTTCAGTTTCATTAAGATGAATTTGGCTTGATACCCTGGTAGTAAATTTCAGTTCTTACCAACTATTGAATATGCAAGAATATTATGATTATTTACAGTTTCTTCATGTGTGCTGTTTGTTTTCATATTTTGTAGAAACCAGGAATTGTATGTGAAATATTACTTTTAAATATTTCTTTCTTGAAATAATTTTTATGGGGTGCTTTAAAACTCTTAACAGTGTAATCAACTATTGATAGATTTTATCATGTTTGTCAATTTTCTTCCAAAAACTCTTCAAAGAAAACACAATTAATTTACAAATTTTGTGTTTGAAAATGAATTAGCTCAAATATTAATAAGATTAACAGAACAACTGACCTCTTTTTATCATTGGAAGTATTAATAAAACATTCATTTGTGTACAACATCATAAGGGTATAACGTATTTGCCTGCAGACAGATCATGAAAAATTCTATGTCTCCAAAATTCAATAGCTATATAGTCAAAACATAAAATCCCACGGTACAGTCCTGGACATCGAGCTAGTAGGATTGTACACCTCATGTAAACAGAGTATTGCTTGTTTAAAAATGATTCTGTGAGGAATTTCATTTGTGTCTCATACTTGTACATTATTGTATCTGTAGTTGTTATCATTTTCAAAAGAATGACAGCATATTAAATAAACAGGTGAATCTTTGTTTTTTGTCTGTATTTCAATTTTGAAAATCTGTTTTATTTTGTGCAGATGTTTTCACCACCGGTGTCCAAGAATGGTCCTCCTGGCGGCCCCTCAGGGGCAGGGCCTGGACCTGGGGCTGGACCTGGACCTGGGCCTGGGGGCAATATGGAGTTTGGGGGATACAAGTCTGGTAACCGTAAGTAATCAATTTTTACCATTTTTACCAAATTACCTGTCTACAGGGACCAGAAAGAGTACAGGTCTCTCTTGAGAAACTCGCCCTCAATATAGAGTACCAGTCTTGAAAGACCAGCCCTCAATGTAAAATATCTGTCTTGAAAGACCAGCCCTCAATGTAGAGTACCTGTCTAGAGAGACCAGCCCTCATTGAGATTACCTGTCTAGAGAGACCAGCCCTCAATGTAGAGTACCTGTCTCGAGAGACCAGCCCGCATTGAGATTACCTGTCTAGAGAGACCAGCCCTCAATGTAGAGTACCTGCCTCGAGAGACCAGCCCTCATTGAGATTACCTGTCTAGAGAGACCAGCCCTCAATGTA
>NW_018408191.1:92096-104330 GCF_002113885.1 Mizuhopecten yessoensis | reverse complement strand
GGGCCTACATTTTGTTGACATACTACATCTTGGAGATCCTGTGTTCGGTACATGTTTTAGGCCTGTACCTGACTGGCATCTCTCCACTAATTCTACATCTATTTGATGCCCTGTGTTTAGTACAGGTGTGGGGCCTATATCTCTTGACAAACTCTACATCTGACTTACAGCTCTTCACTAATTCTACATCTATTGATGCCCTGTGTTCTGTACAAATGTATCTGACTGGCATCTCTCCACCAATTCTACATCTATTGAGGCCCTGTGTTCTGTACAAATGTATCTGACTGGCATCTCTCCACTAATTCACATCTATTGAGGCCCTGTGTTCTGCACAGATGTGGGGCCTAAATCTTTACACCTGTATTTTACAGTTTTTCTACGAAACTTAACATCTGTAGGCCCTGTGTTCTGTACAGATGTAGGGCTGAAATCTGTCTGGAAACTACATCTGCCTCCCCTGGCATCTGTGTATATATACCCAGTATCCCACCACCCTTTGACGGCAGTACACAGATGTCTTTTGCATCTGTATGCTGCTCCCCCTCCCCTGGGATCTGTGTTGGCCTATATTATGCAGGCTGAAGTAACACCTCACAGCTATAAATACACACACTTTCAACCATGCCAGGCAAATCTGTACACCTCCACAGACAAATGGTGAGAGTCTTGTCCTCGGCAGAAGTTGGTTGGTGTGACTTGGGGAAGGTCAGGAGGTCATGTCTTCTACTACATACAATTCTAAGCTGCTTCATCCATGACTTGACCATCACATTGGTAGGGCAGGGAGTGACCAGGGCTACGGTTAGTTTGGATGCAGCTCCCAGACTTGGTATCCATATAAAAAGGGTAGGAAATGGCCAGACGATGCTTAGGGCTGCTTTGACTTTACCTCGGCCCTAGGTTTGGGGATCAGGGTTAGACTCTGCATCCAGACTTGACCACATTGGTAGGAAGTGGTGGGGTCAGTATAAACTTGACCTCCACATGGGCAGGTTTGGGAATGACCATAGGCCATTTCAAGATGTTGTCACCTTACCTACACCATAGTAGGAAAAGGACTGACAGGGATTAATATCAGATGTTATGTCTGGTCTTGACCCCCAGGGTAACTGGGGTTCAGTATTGGACACTGCATCTGGACTGGACCAGACTGGTAGGGAGTGTTAGGGTCAGTATAGACTTAATCTCCACATGGGTAGGATAGGGAATGACCAGAAGCGAGTTTTGGCTGTTGCCACCTTTAAGTAGAAGTACTGACAAGGATCATTATTAGATGTTGTGTCAGGGTTCAGTATTGGACACTGCATGGGTGGACTCCAACACACTAGGGTAGAGTGTGACTGGGGATGGGGAGGAAGGGGGCTGCATTTTGGAGACTCAACAAGAATCAGTTTTTGTATGGTTTGCTGCTTGACCTTTACTTACTCAGATAGAAAAATTACCAAGGGTCAGTATTGGTGTACCCCGGGTTGCTGCTTCAAGATTTGACCTTTACTTAGCAATTATCTACGATTTCGCTGAAGAATTTGTCAACAATACTGTACAAGCATTCAAGGGCCCCCAGATGGGGCCTCTACTCCATGAATGAAAAGGGAAATTTAAATACTCAATTCTCCTGTGTTGGGTCAAAGGTTGGGCTGTCTGAGTTCGGATGTCATGTGTAGTGTAGGTTGAATTTCTTATCTACCTGGCGAACTTACCTGTCAGTTTTTCACCTGGTGTACAGAGGAAGGTGAGAAGTGTGGTGGGGATTAGCCGGGGTTGTGTGTATAAGTGCCTCTATCATGTTCTCCGTCTTCAGGCCAGCTTTTTAAGGCCAATAAATGATTTCAGTTTTAATGCAAGCCTTGTCAAAGCCTGCTGAAGTATTGATTGATTATTGTTGGTGTTTCAGTATTATTTCAGAATTGTTTCTTTTCTTCCACTTTATTTGTTTTCATACCACAGTTTTACCTGTCTAAACTGGACTCTGTGTTATCCAGAATCCTGCATATAATAAAGAACCTGAATAAAAAAATGCTGTATAATCAGAAACTTTTATGAAACAGACCTTCATCTAGGGCCCATTACAGCATGGGTGCACTATAAATACATTTCTACTTCAGTTTGAACCTCTGCATCAGAAAACCTGCATCCCACAGACCCTCATCTGAGGCCAACAATACAATATACAAACATCAACAGACCCTCATCTGAGGCCAACAATACAATATACAAACATCAACAGACCCTCATCTGAGGCCAACAATACAATATACAAACATCCACAGACCCTCATCTGAGGCCAACAATACAATATACAAACATCCACAGACCCTCATCTGAGGCCAACAATACAATATACAAACATCAACAGACCCTCATCTGAGGCCAACAATACAATATACAAACATCAACAGACCCTCATCTGAGGCCAACAATACAATATACAAACATCAACAGACCCTCATCTGAGGCCAACAATACAATATACAAACATCAACAGACCCTCATCTGAGGCCAACAATACAATATACAAACATCAACAGACCCTCATCTGAGGCCAACAATACAATATACAAACATCAACAGACCCTCATCTGAGGCCAACAATACAATATACAAACATCAACAGACCCTCATCTGAGGCCAACAATACAATATACAAACATCAACAGACCCTCATCTGAGGCCAACAATACAATATACAAACATCAACAGACCCTCATCTGAGGCCAACAATACAATATACAAACATCAACAGACCCTCATCTGAGGCCAACAATACAATATACAAACATCAACAGACCCTCATCACAGACCTATAGTTTCTATGAAATTTGAACCATTGCAATATTTTTGTTACCTAAATTTTACAACAGCCTGTTCCTATATGAATTGGGGAAAATATAGCATTATGTGTATTGAAATTAGGAATATCTTCCTTTTTTTCCGTAATGTTTAGGAAATAAGGCACTTTTTAGCTAGGGGAAACAGCCTGTATTGGCAGTACAACTGAACAAAACAAATCACTGCTTTGTAATCTGAAAACTGTCATCTGAAAAACAGTCAATGTTGATACTCATTTTATACATTTTATACCATGTTGAAGTACATGTCGGGGAAAATGTTTATTGTCATCAGACCAGCATTGCGGATAAAATATAAATATCATATTTTAACAGAAGTAAACCAGCCCTTTAGTGTGGGGTTTGGATTTCATTAACTGTGACAGTGAGTAGTGCAGCTTTGTGTTTGTAGGCTGTCGACCATGTCTGGTTGGGTGTATCAGTGTTTGTAGGCGGTCGACCATGTCTGGTTGGGTGTATCAGTGTTAGTAGGCTGTCGACCAAGTCTGGTTGGGTATATCAGTGTTTGTAGGCGGTCGACCATATCTGGTTGGGTGTATCGGTGTTTGTAGGCTGTCGACCATATCTGGTTGTGTGTATCAGTGTTTGTAGGCGGTCAACCATATCTGGTTTGGTGTATCAGTGTTTGTAGGCTGTCGACCATGTCTGGTCGGGTGTATCGGTGTTTGTAGGCTGTCAGCCATGTCTGGTTGGGTGTATCAGTGTTTGTAGGCTGTCGACCATGTCTGGTTGGGGGTATCGGTGTTTGTAGGCTGTCGACCACGTCTGGTTGGGTGTATCGGTGTTTGGAGGCGGTCGACCATGTCTGGTTGGGTGTATTGGTGTTTGTAGGCTGTCGACCATGTCTGGTTGGGTGTATCAGTGTTTGTAGGCTGTCAGCCATGTCTGGTTGGGTGTATCGGTGTTTGTAGGCTGTCGACCACGTCTGGTTGGGTGTATCGGTGTTAGTAGGCTGTCGACCACGTCTGGTTGGGTGTATCAGTGTTAGTAGGCTGTCGACCACGTCTGGTTGGGTGTGTCAGTGTTAGTAGGCTGCCGGCCATGTCTGGTTGGATGTATCGGTGATTGTGGGCTGTCAACCATGTCTGGTTGGATGTATCGGTGTTTGTGGGCTGTCAGCCATGTCTGGTTGGGTGTATCGGTGTAAGTAGGCTGTCGACCATGTCTGGTTGGGTGTGTTAGTAGGCTGCCGACTATGTCTGGTTGGGTGTATAGGTGTTTGTAGGCTGTCGACCATGTCTGGTTGGGTGTGTCAGTGTTTGTAGGCGGTCGACCATGTCTGGTTGGGTGTATCGTGTTTGTAGGCGGTCAACCATGTCTGGTTGGGTGTATCAGTGTTTGTAGGCTGTCAGCCACGTCTGGTTGGGTGTATCAGTGTTAGTAGGCTGTCGACCACGTCTGGTTGGGTGTATCAGTGTTTGTAGGCTGTCGACCATATCTGGTTGGGTGTATCGGTGTTTGTAGGCTGTCGACCATGTCTGGTAGG
The DNA here is from genome assembly GCF_002113885.1 of Mizuhopecten yessoensis. Classification (NCBI taxonomy): domain Eukaryota; kingdom Metazoa; phylum Mollusca; class Bivalvia; order Pectinida; family Pectinidae; genus Mizuhopecten; species Mizuhopecten yessoensis. The sequence continues at coordinate 99,992 of NW_018408191.1, read as the reverse complement.
GTGTATCAGTGTTTGTAAGCTGTCGACCATATCTGGTTGGGTGTATCGGTGTTTGTAGGCTGTCGACCATATCTGGTTGGATGTATCGGTGTTTGTAGGCTGTCAGCCATGTCTGGTTGGGTGTATTGGTGTTTGTAAGCTGCAGACCATATCTGGTTGGGTGTATCAGTGTTTGTAGGCTGTCGACCACGTCTGGTTGGGTGTATCAGTGTTTGTAGGCTGTCGACCATATCTGGTTGTGTGTATCAGTGTTTGTAGGCGGTCAACCATATCTGGTTTGGTGTATCAGTGTTTGTAGGCTGTCGACCATGTCTGGTAGGGTGTATCAGTGTTTTGTAGGCTGTCGACCAAGTCTGGTTGGGTGTATCAGTGTTTGTAAGCTGTCGACCATGTCTGGTTGGGTGTATCAGCGTTTGTAGGCGGTCGACCATGTCTGGTTGGGTGTATCGTGTTTGTAGGCGGTCGACCATGTATGGTTGGGTGTATCAGTGTTTGTAGGCTGTCGACCACGTCTGGTTGGGTGTATCGGTGTTTGTAGGCTTTCGGCCATGTCTGGTTGGGTGTATCAGTGTTTGTAGGCGGTCAGCCATGTCTGGTTGGGTGTATCAGTGTTAGTGGGCTGTCGACCATGTCTGGTTGGGTGTATCGGTGTTTGTGGGCTGTCGACCATGTCTGGTTGGGTGTATCAGTGTTAGTAGGCTGTCGACCATGTCTGGTTGGGTGTATCAGTGTTTGTAGGCTGTCGACCATGTCTGGTTGGGTGTATCAGCGTTTGTTTGTAGGCGGTCGACCATGTCTGGTTGGGTGTATCAGCGTTTGTTTGTAGGCGGTCGACCATGTCTGGTTGGGTGTATCGGTGTTTGTAGGCTGTCGACCACGTCTGGTTGGGTGTATCAGTGTTGTAGGCGGTCGACCATGTCTGGCAGTAAGATGATATATCACGCTTACTAAATAGGATTTTGACAATTTTGTGGTGGGGTTTTACAAAATTTCAGAAATTTAATCATACTGAAATTTTACCTGAAAAAGACAAAGGTGAAGAATGCAGTGTTGATGTCACCATCAGGACAGTATTAACGTCACCTTCTTACACTTTTGTCTTGGTGAAAAATGAATCCCTCAGATTGACAGCCAAAATGTCTCTGGTAGATTTTACAGGTATTCAAATGATTTTATTAGGTTTGGTGTTGGTAGGTTACTTGGAGATCTGAACTATTTTAATACTTTTTTGTAGGGTTTAATTTTTACTTTGTTGTGAAACTTTAGAAATCTATTTAAACAAGTATGTTTTTAACTTTGGGACACACAGGTGTGCATGTTATTGTTTACAGGTGGTAGGTAAAGAAATACATTACTTAATAAACTAACAATTAACATTGGTAAGTATCGCGGTATATTGTTATACGAAGAATAACCACTTCATTAGCGTTGATGATTTTTGACTTAAGATCAGATTGTCTGACTGTTGTGTATATAGCAGTGACTTGTAAAGGTGTTTAAAGTGGGAGATAGCAAGGTTATCTGGATGGTAACACTATTGTACAGGCGGTAAGTTAATGCAGTGTAAAAAACTTCAAAGGGTGAGAAATCCGGAGTATCTGTATAGCTCTGATCTAATCACCCGTCTAACAATCTTCCGTTTATGCGCCTGTTGGTTGTCATTCTAATGGCAACACAGCACTATATAATGGTAACACAGCACTATTTAATGGTAACAGCACTATCTGGGGACAGACTTCACTGTTGTCTATCTAATGGTAACACAGCACTATCTAATGGTAACACAGCACTATCTAATGGTAACACAGCACTATCTAATGGCAACACAGCACTATANCTAATGGTAACACAGCACTATCTGGGGACAGACTTCACTGTTGTTATTATAATGGTAACACAGCAATATCTAATGATAACACAGCACTATCTAATAGTAACACAGCCCTATATAATAGTAACACAGCACTATCTAGGGACAGACTTCACTGTTGTCATTATAATGGTAACACAGCACTATCTAATAGTAACACAGCACTATATAATAGTAACACAGCACTATCTGGGGACAGACTTCACTGTTCTAATGACAAGTAAGCTTTAGTATCTCCGTCTTTATCTATCACCAAACTTGTTAAAAATACTGCAGGCCCAATATGCCTTTTGTCACACTCGCAATGTGGATGATATGGATTATGAATAAAATTCAAAGATATTATTCTACAGGCCCTATAATCCTTTTGTCTTTCAGCGCATGAATTGGCGTTAATTTTGTATATAATATTAGTTCATAATAATCCTATAGCCCCACCAATTTGCCTTTTTCTTTGTCAAAACTTGGAATTATGCTTATTTTCAGAGTAATAATAATATAAAATATTTTTTTAATTTCTACAGGCCTACTATGTCTTTTTGTATCTATAAATAAATTGAATGACACTCATTCAAATAAATTATAGTAACATAGAATAGTTCATAAGGCTGGTATGCTGTGTTGGGAAATTTGTTGAATAACAAAGATTGTAACAAACTATATCCTACAGGTCCTGTTTGCCTTTTGTGCCTGTCAACACGTGGGATGACATAAATTGTAATGGCAGCCATGTTAGATGGATTTCCACACCAATCTGTCATGTCTGTCCATCGCCAAGAAACATGAAAAGATTAGATATTGAACATCTGACGATGGCCCCTTGCAGTAGAAGGCTGTTATGATGCCAGCTAGGGAGGCAAGAGATTTGTTTAAGATTATTGGCTAATTGTCGTGGCACTATCATTAGCTGTGAGTGAGCCTCTAGCCTATTGATCCGTGGCCTCCACGCTGTGGCTGGTTAGCTTGGGCCTGGATCGGAGGTGTTCAGTCTCTCCATCTGGCAAAGACCTGTCTTGTGGCCCTTCAGGGGAGATAACTTCATGTTTGGGTTCATCAGGGGAAACAACTGTGTAGCTGGTTTTGGTGTTTTATGGTAGGTTGGCTACAGTGTAAAGGTTCTGTTGTGAAGCTGACCGGTGTGACAATGTGTTGGTGTCTGGGTGACTACAGTAACTTGTAACAGTTCCTTCTCCCCCGGGTCAATTACCCACACAGCTTCATAACGGTGTCGCCAACAATACGCACCGTCATTGTGTGGCAAATTTTTCAATTTTTATCGCTGATTGTTTCTTGAGGAGTTTGGCGCTGTCGCCGCGCTAGGTGACCGGTACGTCAGGCTTTTGCGGCAAGATGTATGATTTCGTCTTCGATTAGCTGTCAGTAGCGATGCCCGTCGGGAAAGAGAGATGCAGTGACGATTTTGCGTCTCGGCACTAAATGGCCTGGCAGTAATAGTTTTATGGTAACATTATGGAATGGCGCCGACGATAGTGACCTACCAACATCTATCTTATATATAGATTTGGTATCACATTTTTAGGTGGTCTCTCAAGACAAAGATACCGACTGTCCTATCTCATTAATATTAGGTTGTATGTATAATCCTACCAAAAAATACATGTGGCATTCATATCAGATATGAATGTCACGACTCTAAACGTCATCATGATTTTGTCGTCATAGTCATAACGTTAGTAACGAGTGGCTGCTACAGAGTCATCACACATTACCATAAATGCAGGAATCATTCGTGGGTGGGGAAGAGTAGTTAATAAAGAAAAAAGAAGGACCTATCAATTTTAATAAGCCATTTTTCTATCGCCTTATTATGGAAAATCTTGTAAAAATACTATTTGCTTGTATTTTCCCAAATAACGTCCATCATTTTTCTGACCAGAAAAGGTCAAAGGTCCCTGGTACAAGTGTTTAATTTATTGAAATGATCGTCATTGTTAATGAAATAGTACTAATTTGGCTGGAAACTGGAAAAACATTGAAGCTTTATCAAATTATTAATTCCCTGTTAACATTTTTATTGACTGATGTGATTAGTATTGAGAATAAATGCAAGTAGAAAATCTGTAGAAGTTTAAATAAAAAGACCTTTTTGCACTACATGCTAGTTGTTTTGGTGTTAAAGAACAGTTAAATGAAAATAAAAGTTCAATAAAATCATCTACATCATCTACATCATTGAAATTTATTTTCAATGACTTTATTGGTACAGCTTGATTAAGTCTCAAAGTCAGTGTTTTCTATGTTTTTCAGAGATGGATGAAGGAACATGGTCCTCGACAAATCCCCCAGGCGGCTCGTTTGAAAATAGAGTACCGGTAAGTAGAATTTGTATGTTAGGACAATAGAGTACCGGTAAGTAGACTTAGTATGTTAGGACATTAGAGTACCGGAAAGTAGAATTTGTATGTTAGGACAATAGAGTACCGGTAGGTAGAATTTGTATGTTAGGACATTAGAGTACCGGTAAGTAGAATTTGTATATTAGGACGTTAGAGTACCGGTAAGTAGAATTTGTATGTAAGGACAATAGAGTACCAGTAAGTAGAATTTGTATGTTAGGACATTAGAGTACCGGAAAGTAGAATTTGTATGTTAGGACAATAGAGTACCGGTAAGTAGAATTTGTATATTAGGACGTTAGAGTACTGGTAAGTAGAATTTGTATGTTAGGACAAAAGAGTACCGGTAAGTAGAATTTGTATGTAAGGACATTACAGTACCGGTAAGTAGAATTTGTCTGTTAGGACAATAGAGTACTGGTAAGTAGAATTTGTATGTTAGGACATAAGAGTACCGGTAAGTAGAATTTGTATGTTAGGACAATAGAGTACCGGTAAATAGAATTTATATGTTAGGTCTGATTATACAAAGCTCTCTGAACAACTCACAGGAAACATTTTTTTTTTCAAAGTTTGTAGATTCAATATTTTAGATCAAAGCAAACAGTATTAATTTAACCCCTTAAATTTCATAATGAACTATTCCAACCTTTTAATAGGAAGAGTTCTAATGTGTTTTCAGCGGTGACTGAGTTAATGTATATGTTATTGATTTCTTACAAAAAAAATATATGTGATCAAGGGAGGTAACCCTGGTATTCTTTTCTTGTTCCAGATGTTTGAAGGTCAAAGCTTTAATGGTCAACAGCAAAATGAAAATGTGAACATGGGTTACCAAGACGTGAACGCTTTACTGAGTAAGTATAGAGTCTCTCCTTGAACATGAGTTACCCCAACGTGAACGCTTGACTGAGTAAATATAGAGTCTCTCTGTAAACATGAGTTACCCCGATGTGAACGCTTTACTGAGTAAATATAGAGTTTCTCTGTAAACATGAGTTACCCCGACGTGAACGCTTAACTGAGTAAATATAGAGTCTCCCTGTAAACATGAGTTACCCCGACGTGAACGCTTTACTGAATAAGTAGAGGGTCTCTTTTTGTCAGTCAACAGGAAAACTGTCCTCGAGGAGATCTATTATTTCAAAAACAGTAAATAGTTACTGAAGTATGTGTATAGTTTGTTTGATTGATTTTAACAGCCCATCAACAACTGTGTCATTTAGGGCCAGAATAATCTTTAGTATGGTGCAACCATTTCGAGAATCAAAATTAAAATAATTGAAATGATTTGATATATGTTATAAAATCAGCAGCAGGATAGGCTTAGAGAAATAGTGCAAGAATATGTTGAGTTATTTGTACACTTAACGGCAGAAAATAAATATATTAATACAGTATATTATATAAAATATTATTGATTTAACATAAATTAAGGAAATTTTGATAAAAGATATATCTTTTTGTAAAATACATCTGTTACAATGAGAGATAAACACTCCTGATAATATTGCTAGCATTTATAATTGAAGTTACGTATCCTGTATTAGTTATGTTATATTTGTGTCATGTGATCAAATACAAGATTACACTGTGTTGATATATGGTTTAAACTCATTCACCCCTGAAGCCACATTTGAACTCTTCCAATTCAAAGGTTGGAATAGTTCATTATGAAACTTCAGGGGTGAATGAGCTGTGTAATAACTAAAAATGTAAGCTGTTGAGATAAACCCACATCTCCTTCCTACAATGATAAATTGTAAAAATCCTGTGATGGAAAAATGTTGATTATATCATTCTCATCAATATTTTCTTTGTTACAGACAAAGAACCTGAGATACCCTACAGACCTGGAATGAACTCATCACAGGTAAGCCTGCATTGACCTTTGGACCTACATTATTGTTGAACTTTGACCTATGCTGATATTGACCTCTTCTCTTAAAGAGAGTAGCTCAACCTGTGCACTCCTAAAGTCACATTTGAACCTTACCAAATAAAAGTGGGCAAGTCCAGTTTAAATATGTAGGGGTGAATGAGTTAAAATTACACAGTTAATTACTCCTGTAGAGGTCAATATGTTGAATCATAGACCTGAAACTAGCTACTTAGGTGGCCTTATCTGACCTTGACTTGGAGAGAAATGTAGTGGGGTGATGGCCTTTATTTCTCTGTGTTGTTTAAACCTCCTCTATACCAAAGTCTCAGAGCATCAACACGATTTTCAGTAACAACGTTGCATTGTCCTGGCAAGATGTAATCAAACAGCCAAATGAAGTTATTTCAGATGCGTAATAATGTTGAGTCTAGTTTTGGAATTCCTGGTCAAACTATCAGATTCATAGATATTTATGATTACAAGATAATGTGTCTCCCACCATGTTTCAGGTCAGGCAACACTGTGTATAATGAGGGTCAATCATTTGACTGTATATGGCTGAAATGAAACAGGAATATCTCACTGGAGCTACAATAAAAGTCTTCAGACTTAAACTTACATTGACCTCAAGTCATATCGACCCATAGTTAACACCTAACTGCAACATAACATAGAATTTACCTGTCGTAATATTGACCTTTTCCCTAACATTAGTCTTTGACCTATTGCACTAACAAAATAATTTACATATCAATCGCAATATTGACCTCTGACCTCTAACATTGTTGAAATGTTCTTTCGACCAACAGTGATGTTGACCTCCATCTAAGCTGACATGATTGACCTATGACATTAACAAACTTTGACCTCTTACCTACAGTAACATTGACATTACATTGACAATTTCTCTACATTCACTGGAATAACTGATTTCATACAGGTTCAACTTCATTCACAAATATTTCACGAATTTTTCCTTGAAAGTAACTGATTTAAAAACTAATAAATTGCGCAATACATATCTTGCATATTTATCTTACCCCCAAAAGAGCCTCATTACTACTAATAAATTGCCAATGAATATCTTGCATATTTATCCTACCCCCAAAAGAGCCTCACAAACAGCTTCACTAACCAGTGTGTGTTTGGTAGTTTTTAGAAGGGATTTATTCTGTACCAAAACACTCATTTATGACAACAAATTCATTTCTACAACAGAAATCATTTCAACCCTTTCAATGACAATGAAACATTCCATGAACCTTTTCTGGCCATTGCTTGGCTTTTTCTATTTAACAAGAAATGGTTGACTAGGATAAGTCTGGGCTCAGGTGCAAGACACACGAGCTCCTTGTTATCAGCTCAATCTTCTACAGGCGTCACATAGAAAGTCTTCATATTCATACTCTTCACAGGGATTTCCTGTCTTTTCTCTCCACTGTCTGGACATTACTGTACAGTAAAGCTGACCAGTCATTGTCTGGACATTACTGTACATTAAAGCTGACCAGTCACTGTCTGGACATTACTGTACAGTAAAGCTGACCAGTCATTGTCTGGACATTACTGTACAGTAAAGCTGACCAGTCACTGTCTGGACATTACTGTACAGTAAAGCTGACCAGTCATTGTCTGGACATTACTGTACAGTAAAGCTGACCAGTCACTGTCTGGACATTACTGTACAGTAAAGCTGACCAGTCATTGTCTGGACATTACTGTACAGTAAAGCTGACCAGTCACTGTCTGGACATTACTGTACAGTAAAGCTGACCAGTCATTGTCTG
>NW_018408191.1:80007-82099 GCF_002113885.1 Mizuhopecten yessoensis | reverse complement strand
GATAGATTACCTGGTTCCAATGATGTAGATAGATTACCTGGTTCCAATGATGTTGATAGATTACCTGGTTCCAATGATGTTGATAGATTACCTGGTTCCAATGATGTTGATAGATTACCTAGTTCCAATGATGTTGATAGATTACCTAGTTCCAATGATGTAGATAGATTACCTGGTTCCAATGATGTAGATAGATTACCTGGTTCCAATACGGAGCACCTTTCACACAATCACTCGGCTAAGCGCATTATTTGATGTTAAATCATTGCATGTTATAAGAAATGCAATACTTCATAAATCTTCAGCTGAGCCAACATGATGGCCATCAAAAAATGCCAAAATAAGGTAGTTTTAATACCAAAAAGGTGCAGAATGTCAGGAAGATATTTGAGGTGTTGAAATCATTCATTCAACCAATCTTAGTTTGTGTGATACATGCCAATTTAATTTGTAGTTATTTCTGATGCATGCTCCCAAAACTTTGAAAATTCTATTAAATTGCCCAAAAAATTGTCTGAAAATGTATTTGAATTCCCCTCATTTCAAGTTCCAAGTTCAAGAATCACTGCACCATTAGATTTTCGCTGAATCAAATTAATCAAATTAATCAAAACAAAAAAGGTGTAAAAATTTGTCTTGCAACACAATTTTCAATATCCGATAAAAACAATATGGAAAAGTTTTATAATTCCAAGAATATTAGTTTCAAAAGCAGCTTAAAGATTTGGACAGGAAAATTATACTACGCTTTAGAAATAAGGTTTGATTTGTTGCGAGCTTAGTTCTGTAACACACAAATGTATTTTTTTCTTTAACAATATTTTTATTGAAATAATTTTGCTCTAGATATTTCTTGGATTTTCCATGAAATTCAAAATGAAAATTTCAATACAGTTGTGGAAAAATTTGTTGAGAAATATATTTTGAAAGCAAAAGAATTTACTTATTTGAAATTAATCCTGCAAAAAGGTAACAGTTTGTAGATATCAAACTGCGAATTTGAAATTATAATCGTAATAATTGTGTAACATCATTAACTAGTACTGATTGTTTTGGTCTGAGGAGACTGGTAGCTCAGTAGCATTTGATACCAGACCGCACACAGAATGACTGAGGAATAGCTAAACAAGATACAGTAAGCTCCGGCCTAGGCCTTTGCTTGCTTGTTCTTACTTCCTTGTTTTGCTCTACCAGTGAGTTTCTTTAGTACACATGTTGTAAACATTTCTCTCCTGAAATATTGAAATATCTACCTCAAGTAAGCATTTTCAATGAAATATTGTCTCGAAAAATCACACATTTCTGGCAAACCCAATGCACAATTCCAGTATAGAATGTAACCTCAGGCTTGTTACGAGTGAATAACTAGAACTATTAATATATTTACAGATGGAATATTAATAATTATGTACATTAACAGAAGTAAATGGCTACAAATGGGTCCATTTAATATCTATAAAACTTTGTATTCTGATGGTAATCTCGTAATTAATTCACTGAAGATTTATATGCCTGAAGGAATGGCATTGGTGGCCTCTGTCACATCAGAACTATAAGGTTAATACACATTTTCAACACATATATGTGTTGGTTGAGCTAGATAAACTTGTCGGGACAACTCGGTTGAGCTAAGTAAACTTGTGGGGACAATTTAGTTGAGCTAGGTAAACTGGTGGGGACAACTTGGTTGAGCTAGGTAAACTGGTAGGGACATATCTTGTCTACCTTACTCTAGTACCTGTGGGCGTACCTGTAAACAAGGGAAGGGCCAATCACAGGTATCTGGTGAAGTGTTCATGGTTGACTGGGCCCAGCTGTTACCTGTACACACCTGTACACCGGTATACACTAGCTCCACTCCATTGTCCTGAACCAGCCACTGGAAACCTAACTGTTCTCCAAAGGGGCTCCCCACAGGGGCAGCAATAGTAACAACACTAGTTAAAAGTCATATTTGGAACTACTTTTTTACCACCCCCCCCCCCCCCCCAAAAAAAAACCCAACCCAATTCCTATCAAGAATATAGAACTGAAGAATAGTAGTATACAAGAAGACGAGTTTGTTTTCAGGGTGATGAACTGTTGTACTTAC
>NW_018408191.1:72804-74892 GCF_002113885.1 Mizuhopecten yessoensis | reverse complement strand
CTTTGATGAGAGTCTGACATCAAAAGTATAGCACATGTCCTGTTATAGACAGAGGTCTCGGGTCTATCTGAACATCATTGCTTTGATGAGAGGCTGACATCAAAAGTATAGCACATGTCCTGTTACAGACAGAGGTCTCAGGTCTATCTTGACATCATTGCTTTGATGAGAGGCTGACATCAAAAGTATAGCACATGTCCTGTTACAGACAGAGGTCACGGGTCTATCTGGACATCATTGCTTTGATGAGAGGCTGACATCAAAAGAATATTGTATCAAACCTTCAAACACTTTTTATAAAAAATTATTTTGCTTGTTTTACCTCTGATCAATAGCCTTTGGATCAACTTCGTCCAACTTCAAGTATTTGTAAAATATATCATTCTCAAGAGGCCTGAATGATCATATGTATGTCCATTTTTCTGCTGCATCATATTCTGTTGTGTTGACATTTTACTCGTTCACCCCTAAAGACACATTTGAACTCTTCCAGTTCAAAGGTTGGAATAGTTTATAATTAAGTTTCAGGGGTGAATGAATTAAATAGACATTGTGTTTGGAGAGAGTTTCAATGATTGACGACGTCTCTTTGTCTGGGCGCTGTTTTCTTAGATCCCAGGAATACACCATACCTCCAGCTCTGTCCTCAACACATAGATTTTGTTGTTCTCCCAGGAAAGTTCAAGTTATACAGGTTTATATAATGTCTGATAGTAACAATAAAACAAATGTGGAAGTAAAGGGACGTGTGACAGCGACTATTCAGTATCACTCCAGTCCATAGGGCTAGAGTGTGTGTAGCACACAGTTAAAGGGAAGTAACCCAATGTTAATGTTCACTAACAAATGGTGACTACATGCTTAACTCATCAAATGGTGACTACATATTTAACTCATTCACCCCTGAAATTTCATTATGAACTGTTCCAACCTTTGAATTGGAAGAGTCCAAATGTGTCTTAAGGGGATAACAATTTAACTGAATTCATTGGAACTTGTTACCAATTTCAAGTCTTAAACTTACTGTGATAGGATTTTTAGGTCACCTGAGCTTTAGCTCAAGTGACCTATTGCNAATCAATTCTGAAATATTAATAACAAATTTATGTTACAAAAACTACTGATCTAAATTGAGTATTTCTCTAGGTATTCCAGAAACTGTAAGGCAATAAAATTAAAAAGAAAAAAACCCAGTTTGTTGCTAGGTTTTACAGTTGGGCATAAAGAAGTTGTTGATTTAAAATAGAAAGGATGGGTGCCAATCTTTTTTCTTTATTCCCCTTTTTCTTACACTTTTATTCAAAATTAGTGTTTTTAGAACACAAGTCATTTATTTAGACATACATGTATCTGACTTTCAGATATACCAAAAACTAAGTATTTATATATATTTGTTTTTGTTCTAGTCTAATATCTCTGAAAGTCAAATGCATGTCTAGATAAAAGATTACAGTTTGGTGGCTTTTGTACCTGTACACATAGTAATTACATATGAATAAAAGTGTTAAAAAGGTCTGAAGTTTGTTTATATGCTTATGGATGGGTATTAAGAAATTACTGATTTCAGATTATAAAAGTATTTTAGGTATAAAGAAGTAATCAATTGTTTTCTTCTGTTAGAATTTCCATGTTGGGCAAAAAAGTTATTTGATAGTTTGGAAAAATTGGAGTCTTGATGACAAAATGTCAAATGGAAAAGAAAACAGTATATTTCATTTTAATTTAATATCAATTGTAAAAAAGAAATATGGGACCCAATTAAAATATAATAAATGGTGATAACTAAGGAACTATAAAAATTACTTTGGTAGTGGCTTAGGATTGACCAAAGAAAAAGGCGTTGTCCATGGTGGATCGTTTAAATGTATATTTTTGAAAAATAAAGACAATGAAAGAGAAAAAAGAGAAGAGAACGTAACAGATCTATTGTGTGATAGAGAGAACAGAGCAATCTGAAACGGAGAACAGGGAAATGGTGGAGTTTTGTAAATTATAATTGTTGATGGTTTCCATATGTTACTGTGTAGTGTATGTGGAAGTGATTAGAACAGCATATGTATCTCCTCCACAGGGTGTTCAGGGAAACAG
>NW_018408191.1:33666-72096 GCF_002113885.1 Mizuhopecten yessoensis | reverse complement strand
AGAGGTATCATAGGGGGGAGTAGGGGCTCAGAATGGAGAGGGAAGAGGTATCAAAAAGTGTTGGGATAGGGAGTTAAAAATGTTGATTGATATTCCTATATTGAAGTAAGCTTACCCAAAGGGCCAAGTTATGCTTATTCCATAGCGAGTCATCTGTTCAGCATTAAATTTAACAACTTCCTCTCAATAACAAATATTTTGAGGGTGATGGTATTTGGCCAGTAGCATGCTGGGATGAAGGGCTACCAAGTTTTTTCAAATGAATGACCTTGACCCACTTTCAATTGTGGTCCAAGTCTTGAAAAGAACCAAAAAGGCACAGGTTGATGATATTTGACCAGTTTCTTGCTTGGATGAAAAGGCTACAAAATTTGTTTGAAGTAATGACCCTGGCTTTCAAAGTCACAGGGGTCAAAGGTTGAAAAAAATAATGTAATTGCCTGGTAGCATGCTTGGATAAAAAGCTACAATTTATGCTCAAAGGAATGACCTTGACATACTTTCAAAGTTACAGAGCTCAAATGAGTTCAAAATCTTTCAGCAAGGTCTTCTGAATAATGAAGAGCCATATGTAATGATATTTGGCCTGTAGGTTTATTCAGTCTGTTGGATATATTTGACCTTGGTTCAGTTTTACATTTCCTGGTTTGATATAATACCCTGTGAGTGATACAGGCCCATTGGGCCTCCTGTCTGATTTGTTTTACTGAGGTGTCTTCAGTATGTTTAAGACCATGGGTGCTAATTACAATTTTAACACAGTATTATACAAGTCATATTCTAATATGAGGTGGTAGTATTAACATGGAGTACTTATAAAAGAAGGATGTCTACCAAACTGAGGTGTTTGATATTTATAATTTGAGGAGTAGGATATTTCAGATTTTTTCAGAACAGAGGTGTCAGATATTAAGAATATTTTCATTACTGAGGAGTATGTTAATTACTATACTGAGGTTTAAGATATCGTAGCATATCTGCACTGAGGTATAGGATATCTACGGTAGTGAGGTGTAGGATATCTATGGTAGTGAGGTGTAGCACTGAGGTATAGGATATCTACGGTAGTGAGGTGTAGCACTGAGGTATAGGATATCTACGGTAGTGAGGTGTAGCACTGAGGTATAGTATACTGGGGCTGGTGGAGCTGATAGCCAGATCCAGCAGCTCTCACATCTGGTTATTATCACCAGGGGAGCAGGCATGGAGGTACTGTGGATCTAATTACATGTAGGGAGGGGGAGTCCTTGGGGGAAACCCAGGGGGAGGGGGGAGCTTCTCAGTCCACAGTGACCCCTAGGTAGGACTTGTCCTGATGGTGACTGAGGTGAACTTGTTAAATGGGGTTAGATTTGTTCTGCATTGGGAAAGGATTATATTATTGTGGGAAAGTCATCAGGAGTGGTTGGAGAATGGAAGTGTGGGGGTATTCTGTGTTCCCCCACCCTATAAAGTGTTTTGATCAGGGACCCACCCATATTTTTCCTGTGTGTTCCTTAAGCCTTTGTAGATGAAAACATACTGGGACAAATTTTAATTGCTTCATATTAAATACTGACTACCAGACCAGTTTTTCACATAATAACTTATTTGCATTGTGTTAGTTATGCTAACAGTAATTTAAGTCTTACATTTATATGGATACATTTCTTCATGTGTGTTTTCGAATCCCCACCAGTATAAGTACAAGTAAACCAGCTACATTCCTTTACAGACAATTCCTTCTTTTCTTCTCTTTTTCATCTTTGTTCCTTCTTACCATCTTTGATGTCTGATCATTAGGAAGTTGTTTACATCATACAATCTAGATCATGACTTTGTTGTTTCTGGTAATGGGATCTCACTATTAGACCTCGCTATTAGACCTCACTATTAGACCTCACTACTAGACCTCACCTCACTATTATACCTCACTATTAGACCTCACTATTAGACCTCACCTCACTATTATACCTCACTATTAGACCTCACTATTAGAACTCACTATTAGACCTCACCTCACTATTATACCTCACTATTAGACCTCACTATTAGACCTCACCTCACTATTATACCTCACTATTAGACCTCACTATTAGACCTCGCCTCACTATTATACCTCACTATTAGATCTCACTATTAGACCTCACTATTAGATCTCATTACTAGACCTCACTATTAGATCTCACTATTAGACCTGACTATTAGACCTCACTATTAGATCTCACTATTAGACCTCACTATTAGAGCTCACTATTAGACCTCACTATTAGACCTCACTATTAGACCTCGCCTCACTATTATACCTCACTATTAGATCTCACTATTAGACCTCACTATTAGATCTCATTATTAGACCTCACTATTAGATCTCACTATTAGATCTCACTATTAGGCCTCACTATTAGATCTCACTATTAGACCTCACTATTAGACCTCACTATTAGACGTTGCTATTAGACCTCACTACTAGACCTCACCTCACTATTAGACCTCACTATTAGACCTTACTATTAGATCTCACTATTAGACCTCACTAGTATAAACCATTCAGATGATTTTTTTTACAGTTTTCTCTGTTTAATAATGCAGTGTTGGGGGGAAAATAAACTTCAAAGTCTCCATTTAATTAAAAAAATCAGTAATGTTTTGACAGTTAATACTAATATTATATATTCCTAGTTTTAATTTCTTTATTTAAATTCTTACTTTCACTCTTAGTAAAATGAAAATCCAAATAATACCACTATGAAAGTGAGTTATGAAGATTCAAGTTTCCAAATATTTCTTTCTTTTTAAAAATGGAAAAAAATTCTAATATTACCAGCTGGAAATCAAGTATTGAGTGTTGGGGCTGAGGCATTTTACTTCCTTACCTATAAGTAGTACAGCGTGCAAGGGAGGGGGGTGAGTGATGGGTTTATGATCCCACATGTTGGCCCAGACTAATGGCTGCAAGGCCTGCAACCCATCCTGGGGCATGTAAACAAAGGCTCTACCTCTCCTCCCCATGGGATGTCAATGGACTGACCTGATGCCCCTGCCATACTGCAATGGGTTGGCCTGCCAAAGCTGGCCATGTGGTTGTGTGCTGGGGAAGACTTTGGCTGGCGGCCCAGATTACCCCAACTTTTGGAATTGTACATAAAAAAAGTGTGTGGTTATGGTAGAGAAGGTGGGAATCTGGTTTGAATTGTGTAGCGCGGGACGAGTGTTTCTCTCCAGATCTGTGTTAGAACTCTAGTAACAGTTCTGTTTATACACTGTATTACCGTAATATCACCTACAGGTTCACCAACAATATTCTGGCAATATTTTCCTAATTGTTTGTTTGTGTGGAGTTTTCCGGCTGTCTGAACTTAACTGTGAATCAGAAATTTATTTTGCTGAAGATTTTGGTGTTAGTGTTTGCGTGGAAAGTTTGGAATCTATAACTGAGGTGCCCCGAGGAGGAGGAGAAGGATTGTGACAACCTTGGCCCTCCGTACTGGATTGTGACAACCTTGGCCCTCTGTACTGTTTGTGTGACAGTGTGGTAGCCATTAGCCTACATGTGTAGCTTAGTACACAGAAACACATTCCCCTCGCTTGTCTGATTACACAGACGGTTTTGGTGACTTTACGGATTCCCTCCAGGTGGAGCCACCATGTTTTACTTCCCGAGACCACTTCGCCCAGCGCCTCAGTCTGCTTCACAGGTGCGTTTGGTGGGGAGTTTGTAAATGATTAGCAGTACATACCAGTATTTATCCTCTGGGAATTGATTAATAGTGTCTGTAAAGCCCATCAACACTGAAAAAGTTGTAAAGGGTCAAATGGTGCTAACGGCTGTAACTAAGTACTACTTCATATGTACAGCATGGAATAACACAATGTACCTGTCTACCTGTATAGTAACACCTGTCTCTATACCTCTATATAATAACACCTGTCTCTATACCTCTGTATAGCACCACCTGTATAGTAACGCCTGTCTCTATATCTCTATATAGTAACACCTGTCTCTATACCTCTCTATAGCACCACCTGTCTCTATACCTCTATATAGCAACACCTGTCTCTATACCTCTATATAACAACACCTGTCTCTATACCTCTATATAGTAACACCTGTCTCTATATCTAGGACCTGGTGTGGGAGATTGTGTGGGTGTTGTCTAGGACAGGGTGTGGGAGATTGTTTGGGGGTTGTCTAGGACAAGGTGTGGGAGATTGTGTGGGTGTTGTCTAGCACAGGGTGTGGGAGATTGTTTGGGGGTTGTCTAGGACATGGTGTGGGAGATTGTTTGGGGGTTGTCTAGGACAGGGTGTGGGAGATTGTTTGGGGGTTGCCTAGGACAGGGTGTGGGAGATTGTTTGGGGGTTGTCTAGGACATGGTGTGGAAGATTGTGTGTGGGTTGTTTAGGAGGTGGTCATTGGGGTTGATGTTAGTCTGGCAGAGGGTCTGGGGGGTTGTCTAGGAGGGGGTTCTGGGGGTGCAGATTAGTCTTGCAGAGGGTCTAGGGGTTCGTCTAGGGGGTTGTCTAGGAGGGGGTCCAGGGAATGGAGGTCAGTCTTGCAGAGGGTCTGATGGTTGTCTAGGAGGTTGTCATGGAGGGGTTTGTCTGGCAGAGGGTCTAATGGTTGTCTAGGAGGTTGTCATGGAGGGGTTTCCAGGGGTTAGTCTGGCAGAAGGTCTGATGGTTGTCTAGGAGGTTGTCATGGAGGGGTTTCAAGGGGTTAGTCTGGCAGAGGGTCTGATGGTTGTCTAAGAGGTTGTCATGGAGGGGTTTCCAGGGGTTAGTCTGGCAGAGGGTCTGGTTTACAGCTGTCTGTGGTACATCAGTGATGTATAGACCAGCTGTGTTAGATGTGATGATGATGATACTAGAGAGAAGAGGACCAGAGTTAATCTGTAGCGTTACCCAGCCTAGGTGTTGATACACAAACCAAACCTGTCGAAAATTGTGTAAATTTACATATTGTCATTACCAGAGAATGTTAAATTTCTTTAAAAAATGTTTAAAATATATTTTTCAGTGATTTGTGATCATCCTGTTGTGGGGTAGAAACACTATAATACAAAAGTATGGAACCATTGTAATATCAAACCATTGTAATATCAAACCATTGTAACCATTGTAATATCAAACCATTGTAACCATTGTAATATCAAACCATTGTAATATCAAACAATGGTAATACACAAGTATGGAACCATTGTAATATGGTTGATGGTGTGCAAAAAATTTGTTGTAGAACCAAAATGAGGTGTTCAATCTAAATATACAATATTACCAACGGTATACTGGTCAGTTTAACATTAAATATACAATATTACCAACGGTATACTGGTCAGTTTAACATTAAATAGACAATATTACCAACGGTATACTGGTCAGTTTAACATTAAATAGACAATATTACCAACGGTATACTGGTCAGTTTAACATTAAATAGACAATATTACNGTTGTAATATAAAACCATTGTAATATCAAACCATTGTAACCATTGTAATATCAAACCATTGTAATATCAAACCATTGTAACCATTGTAATATCAAACCATTGTAANCGGTATACTGGTCAGTTTAACATTAAATAGACAATATTACCAACGGTATACTGGTCAGTTTAACATTAAATAGACAATATTACCAACGGTATACTGGTCAGTTTAACATTAAATAGACAATATTACCAACGGTATACTGGTCAGTTTAACATTAAATAGACAATATTACCAACGGTATACTGGTCAGTTTAACATTAAATAGACAATATTACCAACGGTATACTGGTCAGTTTAACATTAAATAGACAATATTACCAACGGTATACTGGTCAGTTTAACATTAAATAGACAATATTACCAACGGTATACTGGTCAGTTTAACATTAAATAGACAATATTACCAACGGTATACTGGTCAGTTTAACATTAAATAGACAATATTACCAACGGTATACTGGTCAGTTTAACATTAAATAGACAATATTACCAACGGTATACTGGTCAGTTTAACATTAAATAGACAATATTACCAACGGTATACTGGTCAGTTTAACATTAAATAGACAATATTACCAACGGTATACTGGTCAGTTTAACATTAAATAGACAATATTACCAACGGTATACTGGTCAGTTTAACATTAAATAGACAATATTACCAACGGTATACTGGTCAGTTTAACATTAAATAGACAATATTACCAACGGTAGACTGGTCAGTTTAACATTAAATAGACATTTTGTAGCTGTTGGTGAAATATATCACCTCAAAAAATGAAATCCGTTTATTTTTTTTGTAAAATACTGAATAATTACTATAAAAATTTGTGCTGGAAACAACAATTTAGCAAAAATAGTGTTCGAAACAGATTGATCTTCCAGAATGTAAATATAGCTTACAGTAACATGTCGTTGGAGGAAGTATAACTGGGAGTAATGTGTCAGGGAGGGGGCAGCATAAACCTGGCATCAATTTATATGGCAAGAAAATTTAAGTGAGGAAATGTGGAGGAGATTTAGTTTAGCTGTTAATGATGGAACCTGATACTAGGGAATCTCTGTAGGGTCTGGCATCCCAAGCTCCACACAACCAACAGCAACCCCAGGGGGATTTCATTGTGATTGACTAAGGTGAAATGATAAAAGTTATATTTGTGAACAATTAAAAGTTATGTAATTCTTATGACCTGAAGCCATGTGTTTGATATTTTGATTAATCATGCGTTTCCATGTCAACATTCCCGATCTCTTTGATTGAATTGGTTCTCATCAAAACTGTAAATATAATTTCATTTTTCCTTAGGTTGATACCTAATTGATCTTACTATTAATGTTTGTTAAAAAGATACAGAGACCAACAAGTTATGAAATTGAAGGTGAAATGGTCCATATTGAAAATTTCATAAATAATTTTTGCAAAAGATTGTTGATTAAAAAGTTAATTTTTGAATGAAATCAACATAGGCTTGATACTACTATATACATACATCTTTCTTAAAGTTGTGTAATGTAAATTTGTCAATTCACTGTGATTATACATCCTTAGCCCTTATACCCCTATGTAACTTTAGTATACTCTTCCATGCACCGATTGGGATGAGTCTATTATGGTCTACAGTGGTGAAATGGTTAGGGAGTGTTGTAGGCAACACAGAGCTGAGGAACCCCCAGAGGGGGCCTAGAGGAAGGGAGTATGGTAGGGAGTTGACTGCCCTCCCCCTGTCTCTAGAACATTGAATTATTAAAAAAGAAAATTAGCTCTTATAAGGGAGGGGGGCAGGGCAGAGCAGAGTGGGGGGCCTAGAGGAGGGGGCTCACTGTTAGAGAACACAGGTGGTATACACACCAGTAGTGTGTTAGGGAGGTCAGATCCTGGCTGGCGGCTGATGCGCTCACAACTCTCTCACACAAAGACCATTCACAGTGGTGTGGTTCTAATGGTTCTAATCACTACAGGATTTAAAACTCCAACTCTTTGAAGATTGTGAAATGTATAGAATATAGACAAACTAGATATCATAATATTCTGTAAGGTCCTTGTGGAAAGTTCAATACCACCCCTGTTGGAATTTAAATAAGTGTAGGATCATGGTATATTGTGGAACGTAGTTTATTGTGTACTGAAAAGTTGACCAGCGGTACCAAAAGTTTGACCTAATGAAAACCAACCAGCGGTACCAAAAGTTTGACCTAATGAAAACCAACCAGCGGTATCGAAAAGTTTGACCTTATGAAAACTAACCAGCGGTACTGAAAAGTTTGACCTAATGAAAACTTCAGTACAGAAAAGTTTGACCAGCAGTTCTGACCAGTTGACCAGCAGCACTAAGGATTAGACTAGTGATAATACCTGTGTAGGCTGTGATGGTCTGTGATGGTCTGTGTAGGCTGTGATGGCCTGTGGGATTGTAATACCTGTATTAGGACCTCTACCTACAGTAGAGTGACTTAGCTATTATACCAATATCATTTTATTTCTTGTCCAGACTTCTGCTGTTACAAAATGTTTGCTTGTTAACATCAAATTTTTGATTTACCATTACGTGTAGTTTGAAAAACAATTGTAAGAGGTTTGTGTGATAATTGTTGCTGTTTATGTTTGGGTGATACTATAGCGAGTACAGTGACTGTTATTGATATCAGTACTGCCGGCAGTTTATACACAACATTGTGGAAATGATATGCAAACATGCTGGAAACAGGTTCTAAAAACCTGTTGTCCTAAACTTCCTGCTGTGGTGAGAGCATCAAAACTCAAAGTGGATCCCAACGCGCGAGATCCGTATTACCGGGTGTATCGCCCCTACCCCAACATGTACCCGCCCCTGGGTCTGTGTCGACCCACTAAAGTCGTAAGTATAAGTCTATACCCACTAAAATCGTAAGTATGGGTCTGAGGTCCACCCTTACCCAAACATGTACCCTCCCCTGGGTCTGTGTCGACCCACTAAAGTCGTAAGTATAAGTCTATGCCCACTAAAGTCGTAAGTATGGGTCTGAGGTCCTCCCCTACCCCAACATGTACCCGCCCCTTGGTCTGTGTCGACCCACTAAAGACGTAAGTATAAGTCTATACCCACTAAAGTCGTAAGTATGGGTCTGAGGACCACCCCTACCCCAACATGTACCCGCCCCTTGGTCTGTGTCAACCCACTAAAGTCGTAAGTATAAGTCTATACTCACTAAAGTCTTAAGTATGGGTCTGAGGTCCACCCCTACCCCAACATGTACCCGCCCCTGGGTCTGTGTCGACCCACTAAAGACGTAAGTATAAGTCTATACCCACTAAAATCGTAAGTATGGGTCTGAGGTCCACCCCTACCCACACATGTACTTGCCCCTTGGTCTGTGTCTATATCCCCTAAAGTCTTAAGTATGGGTCTGAGGTCCACCCCTACCCCAACATGTACCCGCCCCTTGGTCTGTGTCAACCCACTAAAGTCGTAAGTATAAGTCTATACTCACTAAAGTCTTAAGTATGGGTCTGAGGTCCACCCCTACCCACACATGTACCCACCCCTGGGCCTGTGTCTATATCCCCTAAAGTCGTTAGTATAGGTCTGAGGTCCACTCCTACCCCAACATGTACCCGCCCCTTGGTCTGTGTCAACCCACTAAAGTCGTAAGTATAAGTCTATACCCACTAAAGTCTTAAGTATGGGTCTGAGGTCCACCCCTACTCACACATGTACTCGCCCTTTGGTCTGTGTCTATATCCCCTAAAGTCTTAAGTATGGGTCTGAGGTCCACCCCTACCCACACATGTACCCACCCCTGGGTCTGTGTCTATATCCCCTAAAATCGTTAGTATAGGTCTGATGTCCACCCCTACCCACACATGTACTCGCCCCTTGGTCTGTGTCTATATCCCCTCAAGTCTTAAGTATGGGTCTGAGGTCCACCCCTACCCACACATGTACCCACCCCTGGGTCTGTGTCTATATCCCCTTAAGTCGTTAGTATAGGTCTGAGGTCCACTCCTACCCCAACATGTACCTGCCCCTTGGTCTGTATATCTGGGTCTGGGTAGAGAGAAATTTTGCTGTCCGCAAATATTTGGATAGTGGGTGGAGGGATCGGGAGGACAACCATTTGGACATACATCATACATGGATAGTGGGGAGGGGAGAGGGACTTGAATTACTTGTTCTCCAACATATACATCTTAAATGACCTTAACTATTGAAAGTACCCCTTACAACCAACCAATGAACCGTCAGTAAGGATAGTTTTGACACTTAAACCTTTGGTTGGTGTGTCCGTGTTTATTTGTCAGGGTAAGTAATGAAAGGTTGGTGAACTATTCGTAATTAAGGGTGTTTGTCCCTTCCTGGGCTGGTGGTCTAGATAGGAAGGTGGCGGACAAGAGTATTCCTATTTGAAATTAATTTTTCCTGCAATAGTATTTGTTGTCCTTTCGACCTTCACCTTCAGCTTGTAGCTGATGGGATGGGAATCGGTTCCAATGTACGTAAAGTATGACCTGTCTTAATCAAACCCTGTATAAACCAGAAACCTGTATGAACAGAAATTTCATCTTTTCCTATGGAATGTACATTCCCATGTTAATTATACCAGTTTTTTGAAATCCGATATGGTGGTCCCAGGGAAGGTCGATTTAGAAAGGTTTGCCTGCAGTTTCTTATAGAAAACCACTTTGATAGGACTACTTATGACCACCCGACCACAGGTTTGTTCTTTGACCAAACCCACAAGAGTGATATCCCCTGATATTAAAATTTGTTCTGAGAATAAGAAAAGAAGGTGTTTCAGTTTGTAACCGATATATGTCGGCACACCCACTCCCTTAGCCTAGTGACTTACAAGCTTCCTTTTACATCAGACGCATCTCCGTATTAACAGCCTGGAGTTAGTGAATTCTTATTTTTCATGGTTCTTCAAAAGTAGGCTGATTCACATGTTGAATTGCAATTTTGATATATATGCTATATTTTAAGGATTTAGCTTTTTGTGACCATTTTCAAATTAGCAGATTCTACTTTTCACAGTTTTGTAAAAATAAAAAGTTCACAGTTTTGTAAAAATAAAAAGATGTGCCATTTTACATCATGTCGGTTTCACAGTTTCTGTGTTGAATGTGAAAGTCTAGAGCATTTTGTGGCCATGTGTAACAAAAATCTCACCAAAATTTACTGTTAGGAAGATGATGGTTTTAATATAATGCTTTCAAAACATACAATGGATATGAGTATTTCTAGCTTCAGCATGTAAAAGTTTGATCTTATCATAAGTAGTAAGATTGAAAACAAATTCTTAAATTGAGTAAACTAGAATGAGGAACAGGAAAGGTTTATCACCAAGAACAGTAAAATAAAAATAAAATAAAAAAAATAACCTGAGGTACGCGGATCCTTATTTACAGTTTTTACCTGAGGTACGCGGATCCTTAGTTACAGTTTTTACCAGTGGTACGGGGATCCTTAGTTACAGTTTTTGCCAGTGGTAAAAACTGTAACTAAGGATCACTGTACCACTGGCAAAAACTGTAACTAAGGATCCCCGTACCACTGGTAAAAACTAACTAAGGATCCCCGTACCACTGGTAAAAACTGTTACTAAGGATACCTGTACCACTGGTAAAAACTGTAACTAAGGATACCTGTACCACTGGTAAAAACTATAACTAAGGATACCTGTACCACTGGTAAAAACTGTAACTAAGGATACCTGTACCACTGGTAAAAACTGTAACTAAGAATACCTGTACCGATGGTAAAAACTGTAACTAAGGATACCTGTACCACTGGTAAAAACTGTAACTAAGGATCCCCGTACCACTGGTAAAAATTGTAACTAAGGATACTCGTGTTCAAAATGGTTTTTCAGGCATGACTCTGGTGGTCTTGATAATTATATCTGGAAAGCCAACTTTGTAACAGTTAATATCAAGTTGGACGTTAAGGGGAGGGTTCCTGGCCAAACTTTGTAACAGTTGTATCAAGATGGACATTAAGGGGAGGGTTCCTGGCCAAACTTTGTAACAGTTATATCAAGATGGACGTTAAGGGGAGGGTTCCTGGCCAAACTTTGTAACAGTTGTATCAAGATGGACGTTAAGGGGAGTAGGGTTAGAGGTCTATTAAAAAGGTTCCATACTTATGATCAAAATATTGGTCAGACTGGGAGAATTTTTACAAACTTGCCTACGTACCCTAAATATTAAAATGTTCACCCATACAATACATTTTGAATGTACGTGTATGTATTATTTCTGAAAATGTAAAATTGTTATGAATAAGAATTCAATTAAATACTTCCCTTACCTATCTACCAAACTAAAAATGGCAGACAAGCAAATATTGAAATATAGGCGTCACAACATATTTTGTGTGGGTTTTTGCTACTACTGCAGGGAGTGATGGCTTCAGGCAAATCTGCCGACAGTATCGCACACCCATCTTGATGTTTGAGATGGGACTCCGTTTAATACTTGAGAATTGATTCTGTGTAATACATGAAATGTGATAAATACCAGTGTTTGACTATTAACTGGTAGGTTAGGGTGTGATAAATACCGACATGGCAGTGCTGCATTCAACCAGATATTATGTAACAGTAAACTAATCCCACCAATCTGTTCCCCATTGAAATCAAAGAGATTGTTATAGTGGTACGGCTATAGGCACCTCTTACACGGCCTAATAGTCATTACAAATCCTCGCTCTTCTTCAAAAATAGTTCATATTTCTAGCACGTTCCCAATCCCAAATGTAAAACATTGGACTTGCCTTTTGATTGATATGGGCAAGTTTATGTTATCTTGGAGGAAGAAAGATGGGCCTCCTTCAATTGGCATGTAAATAATGCAGGGGAATGAAGTTCTTCAAAGGAAAGGTTTTTATGTATTAAAGGGTAATATTTCTGTGCAGGGTAGAAATATATATGTATGAGGATTTCTGTAGTGGGAGAGATTTATACAGTGTGGAGGTATTAAGGGATGGAGAATAGATACACGTGGACAGTTAATTACTTCAACAATTCCATAGATACACATGTACAGTTACTTACGTAACGATTCCATAGATACACGTGTACAGTTACTTACTTCAACGATTCCATAGATACACATGTACAGTTACTTACTTCAACGATTCCATAGATACACGTGTACAGTTACTTACGTAACGATTCCATAGATACACGTGTACAGTTACTTACGTAACGATTCCATAGATACACGTGTACAGTTACTTACGTAACGATTCCATAGATACACGTGTACAGTTACTTACGTAACGATTCCATAGATACACGTGTACAGTTACTTACGTAACGATTCCATAGATACACGTGTACAGTTACTTACGTAACGATTCCATAGATACACGTGTACAGTTACTTACGTAACGATTCCATAGATACACGTGTACAGTTACTTACGTAACGATTCCATAGATACACGTGTACAGTTACTTACGTAACGATTCCATAGATACACGTGTACAGTTACTTACGTAACGATTCCATAGATACACGTGTACAGTTACTTACGTAACGATTCCATAGATACACGTGTACAGTTACTTACGTAACGATTCCATAGATACACGTGTACAGTTACTTACGTAACGATTCCATAGATACACGTGTACAGTTACTTACGTAACGATTCCATAGATACACGTGTACAGTTACTTACGTAACGATTCCATAGATACACGTGTACAGTTACTTACGTAACGATTCCATAGATACACGTGTACAGTTACTTACGTAACGATTCCATAGATACACGTGTACAGTTACTTACGTAACGATTCCATAGATACACGTGTACAGTTACTTACGTAACGATTCCATAGATACACGTGTACAGTTACTTACGTAACGATTCCATAGATACACGTGTACAGTTACTTACGTAACGATTCCATAGATACACGTGTACAGTTACTTACGTAACGATTCCATAGATACACGTGTACAGTTACTTATGTAACGATTCCATAGATACATGTGTACAGTTACTTATGTAACGATTCCATAGATACACATGTACAGTTACTTATGTAACAATTCCATAGATACACGTGTACAGTTACTTATGTAACGATTCCATAGATACATGTGTACAGTTACTTACATAACGATTCCATAGATACACGTGTACAGTGACTTACTTCCAATGATTCCATAGATACACGTGTACAGTTACCTATGTAACGATTCCATAGATACACGTGTACAGTTACTTACTTCCAACGATTCCATAGATACACGTGTACAGTTACTTACTTCAAACGATTCCATAGATACACGTGTACAGTTACTTACTTCCAATGATTCCATAGATACACGTGTACAGTTACTTACGTAATGATTCCATAGATACACGTGTACAGTTACTTACTTCCAACGATTCCATAGATACACATGTACAGTTAACGATTCCAGAAACAAAACCTTTTGACAATGGGAACATACAAAAGAGTATCCAAAAGATTAAACTTAAAGAAATCTGGACCAAGGGAGAATGAAAAAGAGTTTCCAAAAAATTTAACTTTAATGAAATTTTGAAATCAAACTGTCTGTCATGTATGACTGTTTGACTGTACATACAGTCCTGAGGTGTTCTGAAACATCATACCATCATCACATAAGGTATGGTTTGGTGCTGAAGTATGGTCACATCATACCATCCTCACATAGAGTATGGTTTGGTACTGAAATATGGTCACATCATACCATCCTCACATGGAGTATGGTTTGGTACTGAAGTATGGGCACATCATACAATCATCACATAGAGCATGGTTTGGTACAGAAGTATGGTCACATCATACCATCCTCTCATAGAGTATGGTTTGGTACTGAAGTATGGTAACATCATACCATCATCACATAGAGTATGGTTTGCTACTGAAGTATGGTCACATCATACTATCATAACATAGAGTATGGTTTGGTACTGAAGTATGGTCAAATCATACAATCATCACATAGAGTATAGTTTGGTACTGAAGTATGGTCACGTCATACAATCATCACATAGAGTAAGGTTTGGTACTGAAGTATGGTCACGTCATACCATCATCACATAGAGTATGGTTTGGGACTGAAATATGGTCACATCATACCATCCTCTCATAGAGTATGGTTTGGTACTGAAATATGGTCACATCATACCATCCTTACATGGAGTATGGTTTGGTACTGAAGTACGGTCACATCATACAATCATCACATATAGTATGGTTTGGTACTGAAGTATGGGCACATCATACAATCATCACATAGAGTAAGGTTTGGTACAGAAGGATGGTCACATCATACCATCATCACATAGAGCATGGTTTGGTACAGAAGTATGGTCACATCATACAATGATCACATAGAGTATGGTTTGGTACAGAAGTCTGGTCACATCATACCATCATCACATAGAGTATGGTTTGCTACTGAAGTATGGTCACATCATACCACCATCACATAGAGTATGGTTTGGTCCTGAAGTATGGTCACATCATACAATGATCACATAGAGTATGGTTTGGTACGGAAGTATGGTCACATCATACCATCGAGTATGGTTTGGTACTGAAGTACGGTCACATCATACAATCATCACATAGAGTAAGGTTTGGTACAGAAGTATCGTCACATCATACCATCATCACATAGAGCATGGTTTGGTACAGAAGTATGGTCACATCATACAATCATCACATAGAGTATGGTTTGGTACTGAAGTATGGTCACATCAAATTGAACTATTTTACCTGTAAATGCGAGGAAAGGTGAGAAACACATCAGCAGTTGTGGTGATGTTAAAACATTTATTAATTAACTCATTCACCTCTAAAATTTCATAATGAACTATTCATACCTTTGAATTGGAAGAGTTCAAATGTGTCTTCAAGGGTGAATAATTTAAGATTTATGAGCCTGTTATGCAGAAATATATGTTGCTGAAGTGTGATGTTTATATTTTGTAGGTATATCCCCCACAGAGCCCTGATGACTATGGACAGGAATCGCCAAACCGTTATACTTCCCCCAAACCTTCCTATGTGGACAACTTCTATATGGGTGGTAAGTTTTATGCCTTCCTACGTCATTGACAACTTCTATATGGGTGGTAAGTTTTACGCCTTCCTACGTCATTGACAACTTCTATATGTGTGGTAAGTTTGACACCTTCCTTCGTCATTGACAACTTCTATATGGGTGGTAAGTTTGACACCTTCCTACGTCATTGACAACTTCTATATGAGTGGTAAGGTTGATACCTTCCTATGTCATTGACAACTTCTATATGGGTGGTAAGTTTGACACCTTCCTACGTCACTGACAACTTTTATATAGGTGGTAAGTTTTACACCTTCCTACGTCACTGACAACTTCTATATGGGTGGTAAGTTTTACACCTTACTACGTCACTGACAACTTCTATATGGGTGGTAAGTTTGACACCTTCCTTCGTCATTGACAACTTCTATATGGGTGGTAAGTTTTACATAAACTCTTGCCCTCTGGGTTTTCAAAGCAAACTTTCTGGAGTTAAGTTGCTTAGCTATCATTCAGAAAATGCATAAACCATGACTACTTGTATATGGTTGGTAACCATGACTACTTGTATATCAGAATGTCTGGTGGTTGAATTCACCTTGTACATCATCCAAGAGCAGGAAAAAAATGGAGGAAAATTGTCTGTTTTATATTTACCGATTTTTGACTAGTTTGGGAGGTGTATTTGACTCTGTTTATGTTGGAAAGTATAACAGATATTGTGTTGAATTCAAAGGTTCAACATTATGAGTTTGTTATCGTTGTTGACACTATTTGTAAGTTTTCGGTGACCTACACACATGTAACAACCTTGTGAACAGTTGTATGTTTTCAGACCTGTCGCCTTTAAGTGAATCCCTGTAATGATGGATGTTACATTACTTTTATTTCAGATCCGTCACCCCATGGTGCGTCCGATCCCTGGTCATCTAACAACGGTCTCCCCACATCTACATACCCCTCGTCCATGTTGCCAGGAAACACACAGTACTCACAGGCGCCGTCATACCCACCCATCCACCATCCTCACGACATGGTAGGTACAAACGCCCGACCAAAAGTCTGTCTCACCCGACCCTGCATACTTAACCATCCGCTATTCTCACTACATGATAACTATAAATGCCTGCCCAAAAGTCTGTCTCACCCGACCCGTCATACTTAACCATCCGCTATCCTCACTACATGGTAACTACAAACACCTGACCAAAAGTCTATCCCACCCGACCAAAAGTCTGTTTACAACCCAGTCTTTCCCACCCAACCCAGTCTTTCCCAGTTCTCATTAAATTTTGCTTGGTCCGTAACATTTTTAAGAATTTAAATTGGGACTTGTGAAAACCATTTCTGCAAACTTTTCAGGATGTTTGTCCTTTGCCCAAAATCTCTTATCAATTTTCGCAACTCTGAGGTGTCTGCCGCTAATCTGAACCTTGTACTTTCCTGATATTTAAGTAGAAAGTAAAACATGGATATTTGTATGCTCCTACAACATAGCGACATCCAATAGTTGTCTACCCTGTCTTCAGCGATATAACATCCTAGGGGATGCATTTAGATCCATTTCTCTATTACTAAAGCTTCAACAGGCAAACTTCATATAGGATTGCATCTTGAGTAATTCACCAATATATCAATTGTAGGTCACTGTGAACTTTATCTTCAGTGACTTCGTTTAGAAATTGCATTTACCTCAATTTTTTGGAAAGACATTGCATTAGCTCCATTTCTTTGGATAAGCATTGTATTAGCTCCATTCAAGTTGAAGCGCTAAAGCAGGGGCATGTAAGTGTTTTACAAACATTTACTTAGTCAATCAATAGTTAATTCCTAACAAAGATTCAAGTATGAAGAAGTAACTTAGAGAGATAATAAGTGTGAATTCTGTAGTTTGAAATATTTAAGAAGATGCAAAATTAATACAATACAAGATTCAAGATTCAGAAAAAATGTGAATCAGGCAATCTGGCCATAACACCAGATACTCATAACACAGTGAATAGATATGTTTCCCCCCCCCCCCCCCCCTCCTTCTTTCCTACTTAGCTACATCTCCATCCCCCTGACAGACCAGCCTGTCAGGGGTGAGAGGAAGGGCCGTGACCCTGGGGCCTGTCTCAGATTAGGGGCTGTGTGTGGGAGTCATGGTAATGCATGCCTACACATCTAGAGTAGAACTGTATACTGTGGTGCCATGGTAACAAGGCATGGTCTATTGTCATGATTACAAGTCTCCAGCTTCAGTTAGGGACTGTTGTCATGGTTACATTGCTCCAGGTAGGGGCTGTTGTCATGGTTACATTGCTCCAGGTAGGGGCTTTGTCTGGCTGTCATGGTAACATGCATCTTTGTAAGTCCATTATTTAGGAATCTCTTGGGATACATACAATTAAAAAATCATAGAAGGCATAAAAAAGGGAGAAAAAAGATCATACAGGCTAGGGTTTCAAGATCATCTAATGCTGTCTCGTGATGAAATCTCTTTAACATTTGTAAAAATATTTCTCAATGCAAAAAATTTAACTCTAATATTGCCATTTGCCTTATTTCTTGTTCAATATTTTGTTGACATGTTTTAATCACTTATGTTGTTCGATGCCCCAATATAGTACTTGCTGTGTATTGTAATGTCTCACTGTTTGAAAAACTGTGATGGTATGTGTGAATTTGAGGCTTGGAGTAACCTGTCTGAAACAAAACGTGAAAGCAAATTTAAGTTTACAGGGATTAATAATGGTATTTCGGGAAATGGCACTAGGGGCAGAATGGAGAAATCATCAGTAAAACTAGGGAAATCGTGAACTTTTGAATACTGTTGGTTATTGAATTGTTTGATCAGGTTAAAAATGTCCTTTAAACTTTATGTAATTAAATGAATCGGCAAGAAGGACAGATAATTAAGAAAGAAAAAGAAATAAAGCAAATAGGGGATTTATTTAATAAATCATGAAAGGTGAGCTTATTTTCAATTAAATTGTCCATTTAACAGATGTAAAACAATGTGATGATGAATTTCTGTGTGAGAGTTCGAATTGAGTTTTATACGAAGGTGAAAGATGTATAAGTGAAGGGCAACATTAAACGATTGACATGCTGTGAGGATGGCTCTGTCCACTTGTGGTGTGCTGCTTACTCAAGTTTTATTTAGAAATGACCATTAAATTCCGACAAATCTTTTTCTCTTTTGGAAGCTTTTGAAAATAAATACTGCTGTGCAGATATTATGTTTGTGAAACTCTCCCATAAACTGGCTCCCCCAATCCCCTCCCCCTCCCTACCCTCCCCCCTAATCTCTGAGCCAATAAAGATACCGGCTGTAAAATGTGTACATGTTTTGCAGTAGACGGTTGATGGATGTAGATAGCAAGGTGTTGCCTACACAGTGATCAGAAGAGATAGTTTGGGGTGGGTGGGGGACAGGGAAATAAAACTACCAGGGCTACACATGATGGAGAGATGGAACAAGTCTGATGTGTGGAGGAGATAGGGGGGGGGGGACATCAGGAATTTCATCAGTAGGGGAGTTGTTATTGAACAGCATGATGAGAGAAGTGGAAAGAGATGAACAGATCAGGGGGACAAGTAGACTTAAAACACAATGAAAACATGGAGGAAGGGGGAGGGAGGACATGGCATGACACCAGCGGAGAGATAAAAGGGATGAATAAACTTTACATAACAAGCAGGGGAAAGAAATACAAAGGGAAAAAGAAAAGAGGAATCAGTAGAAAAACAAGGAGAAAAGAGTAGAGCAATAAAGAAAAAGTAGAAATGTAGATAGAGAGAAAAAGGAGAGAGATGGAAAGAGACAGAGATAAAAGAGGAGAGAGATGGAAAGAGACATAATTGGAAGAGGAATAAAGGAGATGGATGGAAAGAGAGACATAATAGGAAATGGACGACTAGAAAGAATGAGTGGAAGGGTATGATCGGAATGAGAGATTGAGAGAAATGGAGGAAAAGGACACAAATACACCAAATAGAGAGAAAGAATAGGAGGGGGACTATTACACCAGAGCTCGAGACAGAGAGTGAGAGAGGAAGAAGAAGAGAGGTGATAAAACTGCTACAGCAGAAACAGAGAGAGAGAAGGAGGAGAGGTGATAGGACTGCTACAGCAGGAACAGAGAGAGAGAAGGAGGAGAGGTGATGGGATTGCTACAGCAGAAACAGAGAGAGAGAAGGAGGAGGGGTGATAGGACTACTACAGCAGAAACAGAGAGAGAGAAGGAGGAGAGGTGATAGGACTGCTACAGCAGAAACAGAGAGAGAAGGAGGAGAGGTGAAAGGACTGCTACAGCAGAAACAGAGAGAGAGAAGGAGGAGGGGTGATAGGACTGCTACAGCAGAAACAGAGAGAGAGAAGGAGGAGAGGTGATAGGACTGCTACAGCAGAAACAGAGAGAGAGAAGGAGGAGAGGTGATAGGACTGCTACAGCAGAAACAGAGAGAGAGAAGGAGGAGAGGTGATAGGACTGCTACAGCAGAAACAGAGAGAGAGAAGGAGGAGAGGTGATAGGACTGCTACAGCAGAAACAGAGAGAGAGAAGGAGGAGAGGTGATAGGACTGCTACAGCAGAAACAGAGAGAGAGGAGGAGGAGAGGTGATAGGACTGCTACAGCAGAAACAGAGAGAGAGAAGGAGGAGAGGTGATAGGACTGCTACAGCAGAAACAGAGAGAGAGGAGGAGAGGTGATAGGACTGCTACAGCAGAAACAGAGAGAGAGGAGGAGAGGTGATAGGACTGCTACAGCAGAAACAGAGAGAGAGGAGGAGAGGTGATAGGACTGCTACAGCAGAAACAGAGAGAGAGGAGGAGAGGTGATAGGACTGCTACAGCAGAAACAGAGAGAGAGGAGGAGAGGTGATAGGACTGCTACAGCAGAAACAGAGAGAGAGAAGGAGGAGAGGTGATAGGACTGCTACAGCAGAAACAGAGAGAGAGGAGGAGAGGTGATAGGACTGCTACAGCAGAAACAGAGAGAGAGGAGGAGAGGTGATAGGACTGCTACAGCAGAAACAGAGAGAGAGGAGGAGAGGTGATAGGACTGCTACAGCAGAAACAGAGAGAGAGGAGGAGAGGTGATAGGACTGCTACAGCAGAAACAGAGAGAGAGGAGGAGAGGTGATAGGACTGCTACAGCAGAAACAGAGAGAGAGAAGGAGGAGGGGTGATAGGACTGCTACAGCAGAAACAGAGAGAAAGGAGGAGGAGAGGTGATAGGACTGCTACAACAGAAACAGAGAGAGAAGGAGGAGGGGTGATAGGACTGCTACAGCAGAAACAGAGAGAGAGGAGGAGAGGTGATAGGACTGCTACAGCAGAAACAGAGAGAGAGAAGGAGGAGGAGGAAAAAGACAAGGTGAATAGGGGTGGGGGGTGGGGGTGGACTGGTACAGCAGAAACAGAGAGTGAGAGAGGAGAAAGAAGAGAGGAGTTGGGACTGTTACAACAGAAACAGAGAGATAGAGAGAGAGAAGGAGGAAGAAAGGAGATGGGACTAACAGACCAGAGCTGAGTTGATTATAACCAGCTGTACATTCCTGGATGGGTGGTGGAGAACCCATAAAAAAAAAGAAGTATAAAATTTGAGAAGCAGGAAATAAAGGTCACCATGGTTACTTCACCTGCCACCACTGATGAAGAATGATGTCATGGTTGCTATGGAAACCAGAATTTGAACATGGATGCTATGATTGAATTGCAAACAGGAAATAGTGTGTGTATGTATGTTGGCAGAATGCCAAGAGAAGTCCTATTAATGAGAGCAAGATGTTTTACAGGCATAGTGCTTGATAACAGCATGGTCAACTTCATCAGCGCTTGTTTCTCAGACAAGTCGCCTTCTAGCCGTATTGTCAGCTTAATTGGTACATATTTACATCCTGTGAAATGCATTGCTTTATGAAACATGTGGTATGATCTCCATGTCAGATGGACGTAATTATTCAATTATTTTAAAACCTTCACCAGATTTGTTCACCGAACTAAACTCATTACACTTGCTTTCTACACTGAATCAAATCTAGGAAAAATGTGAATGAATAAAACCAATCTTTTCCTCTGTATTATCTGTGGTGTTGATCATGTTTTGATTTACCAGGGATTAATGGGAAGGTGCTGTTAAAACTTGCTCCCTGATCAGTATATTTATCCTGACATGGCACACATTGTCATGGCAGGATAAATATACTGATCCGCGGGGAGCAAGTTTTTCTGTTCTGTAGCATAGTCCTTAGATTTAAAAACATAATTAGATACGCAGTTATATAGTAACAATTAGTTGAGACATTAATTGTTTACTTCTTCACCCAATATATTGAAAGAGTTAACTTATAGATAGGATTCAGGGTTGTACAAGTTCATAGGCAGATTTTGATAAATACTCCTAAGCTGGCCTGTATTGTAAATTTGTATAAATATTTGGACTATTTTTGCTGCCCAGACTTATAATCTTACCCTGGACATTGTGCATATAGAATTACTAGTACACCAATGATTATGTGTGTATATCATATTGAACACTAAGTCTAGTCATCTTTGTAATTCATTATTCAGTTTAGCATGTAACATTGTTACTGCTGTCTCCGGTGTAATGTTTCAGGTTACCTAGCCACAGGTAGCCTTAAAGTTGATGAGCTTATCAGATTATTTAGAACCTTGTAGGGCCCCATAAATGTTCTGGAACCAATTTTGGCAATTTTTACATAAATATCTTAACCTCGTAAAGTTTAGTTTTCAAACAATTAGGTTAGATACACTTGAATATATTCTTTTCAAACTCTTTATAACTCACTTTTGTAATTTTGAGGATTTTATTTATTAAAATTTTAAATTGTTAAAAAATGAAAATGATCACAAACAGAAAAATAATGTTCAGATTTGCTTATCGAACCTTTTAAAAACTTTAGAACTGATGTGTACTGTTTTGTGTTACAGGGCTACCCCACCATATCAGTATTAGAACTGATGTGTACTGTTTTGTGTTACAGGGCTATCCCACCATATCGGTATTAGAACTGATGTGTACTGTTTTGTGTTACAGGGCTACCCCACCATATCAATGGCCCAGGAGAACATGCTACAGTCAGGCCTACCCCCAATGTCAACGTTCCGCGGGGGCACCAACATGCCCCCAAGCTCCTCCTCCTTTTCCTCCTCATCCCCCTCCGTCAACGGTGACATGATGGGTGGGCGGGGCACACAAGGCCCATCACAGACCGGTGATGCTCTAGGAAAGGCATTAGCTTCTGTAAGTATCAATAACAAATTAAACGCCTTTACAATAGCTGCATGTCTATGTCAGATTAGATTCTGACGATAAACAAAATCGTTTTCATTTTTATTATAATGGAGAATAAAAGTTTTTTGAAGACATTTTGTATTTACTAAGACATTTAAGTAACAGATAGAAATGTTATAAACTTTTTTAATTCAAATTCTCATGCTTAAGTTGTTTAAAGGCCAAAAGAAAAGAGTTTTTTGAAAGGATTGATATTGTATCTTGTGTGTGTTTCAACATGAATGTATAAGGAGAACTTAGTTAATTCTAACTATTAGAAAAATAATCGTCTACTGACAAACAATGTGTGACGTGTTTTGATTGTGTTCTCTCTGTATTTACAGATATATTCACCAACAGATCATACAAGCAGTAATTATGGCTCCAATTCCTCAACACCAGTATCTTCCCCACCCCCTATGTCAGGTGAGTTATCTCCCCTTAATAAGTAGTAATCTCCCTTTAATAAATATGTATCTCCCCTTAGTAAATAGATGATAGCCCTTGGTGATGCTACCACTGATGCAAAACAGTGTGTTGGGTAACATGTGTACAGTTTTCACCCACTGTCGTCTTTTGTTTTAATGAGAAATGGATTATTGATTTAATTAGACCTCTGGCTTATTTTGATACAAGAATGAGCAAAGTCTCAATTTACCAGCTTGTTGCATCAGGTTTTTAATTACTACACACAACAAATTTCACTCAGTAGCCTGATTGTATTGTTTCCATGGAAATAGGTGCAGCAAGCCAGTGGCAGCGCCCTTCAGCGCAAAGTTCTACCTCACCACACTTTGAGAGTGGTAGCGGCGGTGGTGGCACCAGTGGTGGCAGTGGTGGTGCCGGCGGTAGTGGCCCCCTCCACAATCTGGTGAGTGTGGTGAGTAACCTCCCCTTATACACCTTAACACCTTATGTATCTGATGATTTTTCTACCTTTTTTCCACAAGAGCCTATGCCTTGTGACTTTGTGTATCTTCCTCAGTCCTTTTTGTGCCCATTCAAACCATTTTGTGTCTTGTCAATCCTTGAGTGCTAAAACTTTGATAATACTGAAAACTTACGCACCTCTTAAATTATACCCTAATCAGCACCGCTTAAAAAGCAAAAATTTCTTCGCCTCCCAAGTAATACAGCACCCTAAAGTCCCCCTATCCTGCCAAGCATTTTTTTCAAATGATTGAAATTCATATGAAAACTTGGTTTAATGGTAAGTAAAATACTTGTATGAATTCTTGCAGGTAGGATCTGGTAGTTTTTGATGTTTTATCCATTGGTGCAGGCTAGCCGATAGGTTTGTCATCTGTAGACTAAGGGAGGGGGGCGGGCAGCTGGAGTTGTCGTTACTGGTTATATAACAACCGAGGTACATCGTAGGCAGGTGTGGTGCATTACACCGGTAGATGCCATTACGTCTGGTTATGTCATCCTGTCCCTACCAACCGTTGGCCTGGCGTGCGGAGCAGGATCTGACAAAGCCATCAGGACGACGCGATGATGCTTTATCCAGTCTAACTCTGTGGTTTGATTGCAATATCAGGTTTTCAAATAGGAAAAGAAACAGACTCTAGTTTCAACATGGAAATTGTTTTTCTCCCATAACTTGAGAACTATTTTCCAGCCGAGTCCTGGCTGAGTGTATGTAGTTATGATACATGCTTTACACCTCCAGACTGTATTCTACTTACAAATGAATTTTTAAAAAATTGCACCACCTTTGTTTCCAACAAAATATGGCTAGATTGTGGATAAAGTTGGAATATTGGAACCGTTTTGTGTAGAAAGGCCAGTCTGTCCCTGAAAACACTGGCTGGATTGTTGGAAAACCTGATAAACATTTGATTGGCAAAGCATGAGGGTACCTTAATGATTGGCAAAGCATGAGGGTACCTTAATCCCAGGGGTCAGACCTCAGAAACAGGTACTGATCACATCAAGACACATTTAAACTCATCCAATTCAAAGGTTGGAATGGTTCATAATGAAATTTCAGGGGTGAATGAATTAATAAATGCAAAAAGGTTTAACTAGAGACTCACTGATGGATAAAGATTTCATATTTACAGCAATTTATTTTATTGTTGTTTGTTAACAATGTCGAGATGAAATCTCTCTGTATGCTTACAGAGTCGCATGGAGGAACGGATCGAGGACGCAATACATGTTCTTCGTCACCATGCTGAAATGCCAGGCATGCCGGGTCACCAGGGGTTACCGTCCACCATGATGGGGTCGGGCTCACATTCCAACGGCATGATGGGAAGTATGGGTGGCCTCTCAGGCCTCAGTGGCATGGCAAGCCACCTAGAATCGCTGGTAAGATGGTCATAATTACTCTTCCATAGTTGTAGATAAGGATTATTTTGTGTCAAATATTTCATCAAACTTCAATAAAATTTGATTTGTTTTCAATGGAGCTGCTCTGCTCAATTCTTTCCTCATCAGAAATCAAAACGTTATTCTTTGAATCTTTCATTGGATATTCGTCAGAAAAGTATTGAGATTTGCAGTAGTTTTATACATTGGTGTGTCTGCACCAAGTGATTCAAGGGAAATAACTCTAGTTGTTTGATTTTCAGACAAGTAGCCACCACTCAATGAGTGACAGTAGACCAAGTACATCTGATCCAGCCAAACCTATAGATGGTAAGTACTGTCTCCGTACTGTCTCCACTGTCCCATCTCCTGTCTCCACTGTCCCATCTCCTGTCTCCACTGTCCCATCTCCTGTCTCCACTGTCCCATCTCCTGTCTCCACCGTCCCATCTCCTGTCTCCACCGTCCCATCTCCTGTCTCCACCGTCCCATCTCCTGTCTCCACCGTCCCATCTCCTGTCTCCACCGTCCCATCTCCTGTCTCCACCGTCCCATCTCCTGTCTCCACCGTCCCATCTCCTGTCTCCACCGTCCCATCTCCTGTCTCCACCGTCCCATCTCCTGTCTCCACCGTCCCATCTCCTGTCTCCACCGTCCCATCTCCTGTCTCCACCGTCCCATCTCCTGTCTCCACCGTCCCATCTCCTGTCTCCACCGTCCCATCTCCTGTCTCCACCGTCCCATCTCCTGTCTCCACCGTCCCATCTCCTGTCTCCACCGTCCCATCTCCTGTCTCCACCGTCCCATCTCCTGTCTCCACCGTCCCATCTCCTGTCTCCACCTTCCCATCTCCTGTCTCCACTGTCTCCACAGTTCCATCTCCTGTCTCCACCGCCCCATCTCCTGTCTCCTATTGACCTCTCATGCAGGGAAACCCCTCAAAATTTGAGAGCAGTGGGCCTGTTGAGACTCGGTTTTAAACCGAGTCTCAACAGGCCACAATAAAAAATTTACGCCAAATTGTCCACCAATCTTGTGTACATCGTGACGTCACGTTACTATTGTAGTGTGATGACATGTAACTGACGTCACGACGTTGTTCTTTTGAATAAACCTGAAGAGCCCTGTGAAGGGTGAAAGCAGCTAGTTTTTTAGTCGGTCGTTAATTTTATTTTTTCTATATATATATATATTTAAAGAAAAATTCTCAACAACGAGTCTTTAGTACTTTCATCTCTTCTAGGAGATTCTTCAGACTGTTTATTTGAAGTAGATGTTGTGACGTCATAAACTTCCTTCCATATCAAGCATATTTCACCGGTCTCAGTAAACAGTAGTGGGAGAGCTGAATATATTTCACTTCTTACAAAAAAAAGATCAATTTTACTTCACATGGAGTGTTAAGGCTGGAGGTGATTTTGCTCTGATTTGTTCTGGCATCACTTTGGAGACATGTGACTTGTTAGAAATCAATGTGTTGGTCCCAACACATGGTACTCACTCACCAATATTTTGAAAGCAGACACTTTAAAACCCTTGCATCTTTATCCGTTCTGAAGTGGAGTGAGGATAGAATGATAAACAAGATAAACATGTATCTTTGTGTCCTCCTTGCAGTGCTGCGTGGTGAGAGTTCTGCTGACCCAGATCATGAGAATCTCAAGTCCGAGTCTTTAGACAAGGCGGAGGGGGAGTCTATGAAAAGCGAGTGCAGTTCAGGGGGAGATAAATCTCAACTGTCTCCTGGCAGCAGCAGCACCGGGCCCCCTGCCAAGCGGTCACGGTGAGTAATTCTGCAGTTCTGTCTTATACATTTAAATGTTTGTCTACATTGATTGATGGAAAGGCCCTGTAAGCACATACATTTTACCAAAATGTCTTGAAATTGTATATCAATTTTGTGGTTTTGCGGTGTTGCTCTAGTAAAAATGAATTCAGAAAATACAAGAAAATGAGATTGTTATTAGGAGCTAAATTCTAGATTCTCTGTATACTGACCAGTGGTAGATTTTAGAGTTGTTTGTTGTTTCTATGGGAATTTAATTACATCCAGGTTACACAGCCAGTTTTTCTATATTTTGAGAATTTGCAAATGGCGGGGGATTTAAGACCTTAATTTAAACTGAGAAAAACACTTTTAAAGGTTCTAAAAAAACATTTCCTTGTAAAATTCCTGTATGGATCCTGGCTAAATTTGAATTGCCAGGACTATGACCTGTATACCTAAAAACATACAAACATATTCAAATGGTTACTGTTCTTTTGACAGAAGTAGTACTGAGCCAGCTGAGGAGGATGAATCTCCAGAGGCAAAGGCAGAAAGGGAGCGCGTGCGACGCCAGGCCAACAATGCTAGAGAGAGGTGCGTAGAGGCTGGATTATATACCCAGTCACGTGTTACAAGTGTGTCCTTCAAAGTCAGCCATCTGTGACATGTTGTGGGTCAGTGAACCATAGATTATATATGTGGTCGACCATCACAGGTTGTGGGTCAGTGAACCATAGATTATATATGCGGTCGACCATCACATGTTGTGGGTCAGTGAACAATAGATATATATGTGGTCGACCATCACATGCTGTGGGTCATTGAACCATAGATTATATATGTGGTCGACATTGACATGTTGTGGGTCAGTGAACCATAGACTATATATGTGGTCGACCATCACATGTTATGGGTCAGTGAACCATAGATTATATATGCGGTCGACCATCACATGTTGTGGGTCAGGGAACCATAGATTATATATGTGGTCGACATTGACATGTTGTGGGTCAGTGAACCATAGATTATATATGTGGTCGACCATCACATGTTGTGGGTCAGTGAACCATAGCTGATAGACTGTGGTTGATCACGGAGTGGTCAACCATAGCTTATATCTATTTAACTCATTCACCCTTGACATTTCATAATGAACTATTTCAACCTTTGAATTGAAAGAGTTCAAATGTGTCTTCAGGGGTGAATGAGTTAATCCATGACATGTCACACAGTGGTCACCCGTCGTTGCTTTGTGTGACTGACCAGACATGTGGGGCGAGGTCACTGACATGTCACACAGTGGTCACCCGTAATTGCTTTGTGTGACTGACCAGACATGTGGGGAGAGGGCACTGACATGTCACACAGTGGTCACCCGTAGTTCCTTTGTGTGACTGACCAGACATGTGGGGAGAGGCCACTGACATGTCACACAGTGGTCACCCGTAGTTCCTTTGTGTGACTGACCAGACATGTGGGGAGAGGCCACTGACATGTCACACAGTGGTCACCCGTAGTTAGTTTGTGTGACTGACCAGACATGTGGGGAGAGGTCCCTGACATGTCACACAGTGGTCACCCGTAGTTACTTTGTGTGACTGACCAGACATGTGGGGAGAGGCCACTGACATGTCACACAGTGGTCACCCGTAGTTGCTTTGTGTGACTGACCAGTCATGTGGGGAGAGGTCACTGACATGTCACACAGTGGACACCCGTAGTTGCTTTGTGTGACTGACCAGACATGTGGGGCGAGGTCACTGACATGTCACACAGTGGTCACCCGTAGTTCCTTTGTGTGACTGACCAGACATGTGGGGAGAGGTCACCCGTCGTTGCTTTGTGTGACTGACCAGACATGTGGGGAGAGGTCACTGCACGCATTGTTATGTTTGGTATCAATGAAACACTTACAGATGCTGGACACTTTCATTTCAAATTTTCTAAATTGTAAAAAGTACAAAAAGTACACTTGTTATTAATTGATCCTTTATTTCTTACTGATCATTCAGCACCTATGTTCAATATTGGTGAATTGGTTTTGGCAAAATTGTACTGAAAAATGATATTTAAGTTTTTTCTGACATGTATGACTTGCCTGTCCACTAACTTTTACCCCAGTATGTAGATGTGTGAACCTCAACCCCAGGATGTAGATATGTGAACTTTGAACCCCTGTTTTGGTTTTAATCCAATATATAAATGAGAACGGTAAATGAACATCTAAATAAGTATGCCATTTATTGTCACAACAATCTTTTCTGAAA
Organism: Mizuhopecten yessoensis; assembly: GCF_002113885.1. Classification (NCBI taxonomy): domain Eukaryota; kingdom Metazoa; phylum Mollusca; class Bivalvia; order Pectinida; family Pectinidae; genus Mizuhopecten; species Mizuhopecten yessoensis. The sequence goes on along the minus strand of NW_018408191.1, from coordinate 42,956 downwards.
CTTCAAATTGTTTCGCTCAAAGATGATGTTGATTGAAATTGTTTATTGTTGTTATTGAAACAAAGCATTGATATGCATTGGTATCAATATATGAAATGCTTTGTTTCAGTATTTTCCTGGAATCGAAATGGAATTTTAAAGATTTAAGCTTTTCCTGGAATCGAAATGGAATTTTAAAGATTTAAGCTTAATGTAAAAAATTAAATCTAAAATTTTGAAACTTTACACATAGTGTCATGAAATTTAGAAATTTGAAGTCCTACTTTGTGATATTTACCCATTAAATGGATATGTTAAAGATTGTAGCTTGAAATTGTACATTTTGTATATTTGCCCATAATAGAGATTGTGTTGTGAGGATTGTTTTGATGAGGTGTGCGGCACTGGCTTTGTGTTGTACTGGTGTTGGTGGTGGTGATGATGATGATGACAATGAGAGAGATTGCTGACTGTGTTAACTTTCTGTTTGGTTTTTAAAGTCCCGAACTTGAGGATTCAGTCAGTAAAGCGAAACGGCGCCAAGCTAACAATGACCGAGAGAGGTTAGTATCAATTACACTCCGCCATCTTGTTTGTCCTTCTCCTACTCTCCACCTCATGGTTGTCACAGTTCAGAGTCGAAGTCTAATGTTAAGGTCAATGCCACAAGGCCGAGATCAAATCAGGTCACAAAATAAGGTACATGCCACAAGGCCGAGATCAAATCAGGTCACAAAATAAGGTCAAGGGTACAAGGCCGAGATCAAATCAGGTCACAAAATAAGGTCAATGCCACAAGGCCAAGATCAAATCAGGTCACAAAATAAGGTCAAGGGTACAAGGCCAAGATCAAATCAGGTCACAAAATTAGGTCAATGCCACAAGGCCGAGATCAAATCAGGTCACAAAATAAGGTCAAGGGTACAAGGCCGAGATCAAATCAGGTCACAAAATAAGGTCAAAGGTACAAGGCCGAGATCAAATCAGGTCACAAAATAAGGTCAAGGGTACAAGGCCGAGATCAAATCAGGTCACAAAATAAGGTCAAGGGTACAAGGCCAAATTTCAGGTCAAACCATAAGGTCAAAGTCAACTTGCAGATCACAATTTTTTTTTTGTGGGTACAAGGCCAAAATTGTAGCAGGTCACAAAATAAGGTCAAGGCCAAAAATTGCAGGTCACAAAATAAGGTCAAGGCCACAAGGCCAAAATTGAAGCAGGTCACAAAATAAGGTCAAGGCATCAAAACAGGTCAAAGGTCATATGGTAAAAAGACGTGTCAATCTTGCACTGAATGGTTAAGTGATTGACCAGTTAAATCGGAGAAATAAATAAAATTTACCTATTTGGGTTATAAAATTGTGAGATTAGTAAAATGATAGATTTATTTCAAAAGAAATAAGTAACAAATACTTATGGTCAAGGTCATGAAAAAGGTCTAGAAAGAAAAAGTAAGTTTATTTGTATGTTAAATTATAAGCTAAAGTGGGTATTGAAAAACCATCAAAGTTTATACCAGTTCCTAACTATTTTCTGATACAACCATGGTATGGAGACCTGTATCCTACCGTATTCTTTCTCTCCAACCACGGAAGATCTTTGTCTCTCCCTCCGGGGACGAGGCGTCTGTCCTCCCCTCTTTTCTCTATTTCTGAAACAGACGCAGACTCCTGCAGCCTCTGTTGACTTATATGTTGTTTTTGGATGTTGGAGAGTCTTTTGTGGATTACTGGCAGTGACCATGTTAGGCTCCATCAGATATGACACACCGCAGACCCGTCAGATTCTGTTTACAGTCGATCTTGTCATGACCTAACAGGGATATTCAGTTTAGTCCCAAGTAGGCAAGAGAAAGCTCACTTAGTCCAGGCCCTTCTCAGGTTGTTATGTTTAGGCCAGAGAAAGCTCACTTAGTCCAGGCCCTACTCAGATTGTTATGTTTAGGCAAGAGAAAGCTCACTTAGCCCAGGCCCTACTCAGGTTGTTATGTTTAGGCCATAGAAAGCTCACTTAGCCCAGGCCCTATTCAGGTTGTTATGTTTAGGCCAGAGAAAGCTCACTTAACCCAGGCCCTACTCAGGTTGTTATGTTTAAGCCATAGAAAGCTCACTTAGCCCAGGCCCTATTCAGGCTGTTATGGTTAGGCCGGAGACAGCTCACTTAGTCCAGGCCCTACTCAGGTCGTTATGTTTAGGCCAGAGAAAGCTCACTTAACCCAGGCCCTACTCAGGTTGTTATGTTTAGGGCAGAGAAAGCTCACTTAGTCCAGGCCCTACTGAGGTTGTTATGTTTAGGCCAGAGAAAGCTCACTTAGTCCAGGCCCTACTCAGGTTGTTATGTTTAGGCCAGAGAAAGGTAGCTTAGTCCAGGCCCTACTCAGGTTATGTTTAGGCCAGAGAAAGCTCACTTAGCCCAGGCCCTACTCAGGTTGTTATGTTTAGGCTAGAGAAAGCTCACTTAGTCCAGGCCCTAATCAGGTTGTTATGTTTAGGTCAGAGAAAGCTAGCTTAGTCCAGGCCCTAATCAGGTTGTTATATTTAGGCCAGAGAAAGCTAGCTTAGTCCAGGCCCTACTCAGGTTGTTATGTTTAGGCAAGAAAAAGCTCACTTAGTCCAGGCCCTATTCAGGTTGTTATGTTTAGGCCAGAGAAACCTCACTTAGTCCAGGCCCTAATCAGGTTGTTATATTTAGGCCAGAGAAATCTAGCTTAGTCCAGGCCCTACTCAGGTTGTTATATTTAGGCCAGAGAAAGCTAGCCTAGTCCAGGCCCTACTCAGGTTGTTATGTTTAGGCCAGAGAAAGCTAGCTTAGTCCAGGCCCTACTAAGGTTGTTATGTTTATGCCAGAGAAAGCTCACTTAGTCCATGCCCTACTTAGGTTGTTATGTTTAGGCAAGAAAAAGCTCGCTTAGTCCAGGCCCTATTCAGGTTGTTATGTTTAGGCCAGAGAAAGCTGGCTTAGTCCAGGCCTTACTCAGGTTGTTATGTTTAGGCCAGAGAAAGCTCACTTAGTCCAGGCCCTAATCAGGTTGTTATGTTTAGGCCAGAGAAAGCTAGCTTAGTCCAGGCCCTACTCAGTTTGTTATGTTTAGGCCAGAGAAAGCTCACTTAGTCCAGGCCCTACTCAGGTTGTTATGTTAAGGCCAGAGAAAGCTAGCTTAGTCCAGATCCTATTCATTTTTTTACATTTAGGCCAGAGAAAGCTCACTTAGTCCAGGCCCTACTCAGGTTGTTATGTTTAGGCAAGAAAAAGCTCACTTAGTCCAGGCCCTATTCAGGTTGTTATGTTTAGGCCAGAGAAAGCTGGCTTAGTCCAGGCCTTACTCAGGTTGTTATGTTTAGGCCAGAGAAAGCTCACTTAGTCCAGGCCCTAATCAGGTTGTTATGTTTAGGCCAGAGAAAGCTAGCTTAGTCCAGGCCCTACTCAGTTTGTTATGTTTAGGCCAGAGAAAGCTCACTTAGTCCAGGCCCTACTCAGGTTGTTATGTTAAGGCCAGAGAAAGCTAGCTTAGTCCAGGCCCTACTCAGTCCATTGTAGGTCAGGAAATACCCAACTAAGACTAGGCAAAGCTTGACTGTTATGTCAAAGTCAGTTCAAATTTGCCCAGAATCATACTTAACCGGTAAACTCCACTTGTAATAAGTGTGTGAGTTGGTCAAAGAAATCTGAATTGAGTTCAGTTAGGCTATTCCAGACCCTGGTTAGTGCAAGGTAGACCCAATATACTCTGTATTACCCTTGTTAGGCCCGTTATGTACTGATGGTCCAGAGGCAGCACCTGGCTCTGTGTGTGAACAATCTACCTAACTTAACTATGAATGAAATAGTTGGAGTTATTAACAAAATACCTATTGGACTAACATAGATTCTTGACTCGAACGGTGACCCATGACTGTCAGAAAAGACTTGACCGGTGACCCATGACTGTCAGAAAAGACTCGACTGGTGACCCATGACTGTTAGAAATGACTCGACTGGTGACCCATGACTTACACTGATAATGGACTTGACCGGTGACCCATGACTTACACTGATAATGGACTTAAACAGTGACCCATGACTGTCAGAAAAGACTCGACCGGTGACCCATGACTGTCAGATAAGACACACAAAAAAGCGAAAGCACTTTCAAAGATTGGCTAAAAATTGGGCTAATATATGCCCTCAGTGTAAACCAGACATAACAAGTGTTTCTGTCAGAGGTCGGTGAAGATAGTCTAGAGTGAATCTGCCAACCTGTTCACCCCTCCAGTAGCCACAATAGACTCTCTATTCCATTGAACCAGACCAGTCTACTGTGGTCTGTAGGGGTGAGACAAAGGTTTTCACGTTTTCAACCCCTAATAAAACTGCAACATGTTTTTATATCTTTGAAATATTTTGTGAAGTTCACAATGTTTGGAAAAGAGATTTCCTTGAACTGTTCACAATTCTTGTATCCATTTTATATTGTTTTGTGTTGAAAGTTTCCATTTCATTTGTTGTAAAAATAATGCATTGTACCTTAAAAACCCAAAATTGTGCATTTATGTAATTCTAACGTCAAAAAGTAAGTTGAAATTCTGGTCTGAGAGAAATACACTTTGGTATTGTGTTTTGACCACTTCTACTAAAAGGGGCACTGCTTCTGTTGAACTATGCACAAACCTTTGGAGTTTTTAGGGTGTTCACTGACATTAACTCATATATGTAGTGTTTGTTGTTCATTCCAGACAGGAATCTTTAGAAGGCTTACAAAATTGTTGCTGTACATGGTTCTAAAATTTTGTTCTGGGCAGAGGGGGGATTTTTGAAAAATTCTGGATTGAATCAAAATACTGCATATGTCTGTTCATGGATTAGTAGTGTTTGTTTTATTTACTATTTTAGCAGATTTTCTTAAAAACTGTTTGTCACGAAACAGATATTGTCTCTTCCTGAGTACAAGTGTTTAAGAATTTGGAGTTTCTAGTAAAAAATGAAAGAAGAAATATAATTCAAAATTAGAAAAAAGATATCTTCAGAATTTATATGAACTTCTTCCATCGTTTTAATTTATAAGCAAGATTCGTATCGGTTTTTAAAAACATTGTGATGACCAGAATAAGATATTCACTGGTATTACAATGAACCTTCAATCTGGAAATTAAAAATCCTTTTTTGTGTATAATTGTAAAAATGTGATAGTTGTAATAGTGTTATACATTTACCCCAGCTGTTTAGTAAACACTGTTATCAGGAAGCCTGACACGTCACATAGTGTGGACAGAGATTGACTGGGCTATATCTCTTAGCTAACAGAGATTGACTGGGCTATATCTCTTAGCTAAAAGAGATTGGCTGGGCTATATCTCTTAGCTAACAGAGATTGACTGGGCTATATCTCTTAGCAGTAGTAGCTGGAGTTTGTGGGGTGAACACTGATGTATCAGAAACAAGTCTGAAGCTTCTGTGGAAGTGGAACGCTAACACTTTGTTAACAAATTTAGATAAAACATTGTTATGAACATGTTGACATACGGATATCTAAGGCATCAGTATTGCCAGCGTGAACATGTCAATATTTTGAAGAGTTTTGGCGAGTCCCAAGTGTGAGATAGTTCCACTTCCATGGTATTATCGTAATCCTTGTTTATTTCAGTACAGAAAATTTGATATGTTACTTACATTTATGTTTTGGAAATTTGATTTGAAACTTCTTGTTTATGAAAACTTTCGAAGCAAGGTTCCATATTGAAAAAAAGAAATTGCTTGAAAAAGTGGTGTACTTGTACTTACTATCCTGTTTTATCTTGGACCCAGGGTTTAAAGTTAAACAGCTGGTTTTGCTTGTCGTGTATAAAACAGCCTGTAATTTGTCAATTCCTCGAGTCGTTGACCCTTGTTACATGTTGTTGCCCAGGTATGAGTTCTCCTAGGATATATTAGAGAATTGTTGCCCTTGTTAAAGGTTGTTCTTTCTTCAGGTTTTATCTAGTACAAGTTGTATCTCTTTCAGAACTGACTGAATGATGTTTTTGAAATACTTTCAGTTCTTTTCTTTGTTATTTGATGCACTTAAAGGAAGTTTCCAGCCAATCTTGGCTTCTCTTTAATAATGCTGTTCGATGACAGATGATTACTTCATAATTTTAGTATGGTCACAGTATAGTAACAGTATGGTAACAGTATAGTTACCTTATGGCCACAGTATGGTTACAGTATAGTTACAGTTTGATCACAATATAGTTACCCTATGGTCACAGTATGGTTACAGTATGATCACAGTATAGTTACAGTATAGTTACCCTTACAGTATAGTTAACCTATGTTCACAGTATGGTAACAGTATAGTTACCCTATGGTTACAGTATGATCACAATATAGTGACAGTATGGTCATAGTATAGTTACCCTTATAGTATAGTTAACCTATGTTCACAGTATGATCACAATATAGTTACAGTATGATCACAGTATAGTTACCCTATGGTTACAGTATGATCACAGTAAAGTTACCCTATGGTCACAGTATAGTTACCTTAGGGTTTTAAGCTAATTATGAGGAGTTTCATTCCTATGTTATTCTTTCTCTCTCTTGAGCTTCTCTTCTTTATAAAAGAGGTGTTGGCTCGGCATGTGATGAGAGTTGTGCCCCTTTATTGCAGGGTTCGTGTGCGAGACATAAATGAAGCATTTAAAGAGCTTGGGACCATGGTTTCCCTTCACACATCCAGCAGTCAGCCCCTAACCAAACTTATGATCCTTCAGCACGCCGTCAATGTCATCACTACGCTTGAGTCTCAGGTTCGAGGTAGGTATACATGTTGTACAGGTCTGATACTGTCGTGGTCATCACTACGCTTGAGTCTCGGGTTCGAGGTAGGTATATATGTTGTACAGGTTCGAGGTAGGTATACATGTTATACAGGTTAGAGGTAGGTATACATGTTGGACAGGTTAGAGGTAGGTATACATGTTGGACAGGTTAGAGGTAGGTATACATGTTGTGCAGGTTCGAGGTAGGTATACATGTTGTACAGGTCTGATACTGTCATGGTCCTCACTACACTGGAGGCTCAGGTTCGAGGTAGGTTTACATGTTGTACAGGTTCGAGGTAGGGATACATGTTGTACAGGTCTGATACCGTCGTGGTCATCACTACACTGGAGGCTCAGGTTCGAGGTAGGTTTACATGTTGTACAGGTTAGAGGTAGGTATACATGTTGTACAGGTTAGAGGTAGGTATACATGTTGTACAGGTCTGATACTGTCATGGTCATCACTACACTGGAGGCTCAGGTTCGAGGTAGGTTTACATGTTGTACAGGTTCGAGGTAGGTATACATGTTGTACAGGTCTGATACCGTCGTGGTCATCACTACACTGGAGGCTTGGGTCAGAGGTAGGTATACATGCTGGCGGTCTTGAAGAATGAATAATATGCAAATTGTGTACACAAAGTTTTAAAAATGTTGATATTGTCTTCCATTGCTGCTGTTGATCTATTCCAATTATTCTAATTTGTAAAATTCTACATTTTGTTGTCCAGTGTAGACAAAGAAATGTAACTAAGACCCTTATATCTCCTGTGTGTGTTTATAAGCTGGCAGCCATAAAGAGTACAAACTGCTTTAACAGAAACAATTTAAGGCTGCACCTTCTTATACATTTTAAAAGAAAAACTTCACTTCAAAATATGTTTTTAAAATATTTTCTCAACTTGACACTTGCCCCTCCTTTTTGTCCCTCTAGAGCGTAATCTGAACCCAAAGGCGGCGTGCCTTAAGCGTCGTGAGGAGGAGAAGACGGACGATATGCCGGGTGGGCGTGGCCTGTCTTCAGACGATATCGCCGCACAACAAGCGGCACTGGCAGGTAAGGTACGCAACATGTTGCTACCTTTTCTAACCGATCACCATGACGACGACCTAGATAACAACTACCAGGGCAGCTAAGGTCCTCTCCCACAGATCGCCCCCAGTTTGTGTGAAGGTAAAACACTCAAACAAAGCTTTGTTTTTTATCCTCTGTCTCATTTACTCTCTCATTCATTTCCTACTCTTAACCAAAGTAAAGAAAACATGAAGATTTTTTTGAATTAACAAAGTCTCTTCCTCTAATATGTTCTTTCTATCTAATTAAACAACTCTTCTTTTCTCTGTGATATTCTGTTCTCACGGCTTTCTTATCAATCATTCTTTGAACCACCTTCAGCTGTCATAAATAACTCTCACCTTTGTGATCTTTGAACTTTTCTCATTGATGATGCGTGACCTTTCATATTGATCACTTTTCTCTTTGGTCAGATATGACCTCATCCTTGCTATTTTCATTTTTTGTGACCTTTTCTCTTTTCTTGACCTTTGACCTTTGACCCTGGTGATGGCTAATACTCCTTTTTCACATACTATTGTATAAAATCATGTATTTAATGGGAAGCCAGATTGAATCACTGTTACCCAGGTATTTTGTGTATTTGTTACATAATTAGATAGAGATTCAAGGTGGCTTGTACTGTAATTGGACATTAATATTACGTGGTAAAAATTCTCACAGTATTGAATCTCAACCAAATTTACATTGTTTTGGTCGATGCTGAACTACTAAAATAAAGCTGTTTTAGCGTTTCCTCCATGATAAACAAAATATGATCATGTTCAGACCAAGTTCAGAAAGAAATCTATATGCTCGGGTAATGTAGCCATTGTACATTGGTTCGATTATCTTGTGTTTTCACTTGACCAGTATTTCATTACAAATTGATTTTCTTTATTTGAAAAGCTATATTTTATGCCTGCAACTTTGGATTTAGGTGTTCAAACTGCTACCCGATAAGTGATCGTCCCCAGGCCTAGCAGAGCTATCGTGATTAGCGATAGTCCCCAGGCCTAGTAGAGCTACCTGATTAGCGATAGTCCCCAGGCCTGGTAGAGCTATCTGATTAGCAATAGTCCCCAGGCCTAGTAGAGCTACCTGATTAGTGATAGTCCCAGTCCTAGTAGATTTTTAGGTCACCTGAGACAAAGTCTCAAGTCACCTATTGCGATCGCCTTTTGTCCGTCGTCGTCCGTCGTCCGTCGTGCGTCCGTAAACAATTTACATTTTCGACTTCTTCTCCAAAACCCCTGAACCAATTTCAATGAAATTTTGCAGGGACCTTCCATGGACAAAGGTCAACAAAAAAGTTGCCGGTTTAGTCCTAAGCCCCCAGGGGCCTGGGGGGCGGGGCCAAAAAGGGTCAAATTGACTAAAATTTCAAAAATCTTCTTCTCAAGACCCAGATATGGTAGAATCAAATACTCTTCATAGATGGAAGGGTCTTAAGGTGCTTTACCAAAATTGTGAATTTC
>NW_018408191.1:20770-33035 GCF_002113885.1 Mizuhopecten yessoensis | reverse complement strand
TGATACTTTGAATATTACATGTTAATAACTTGATTGGAATTATAACCTTGAATTGACAGTTTGATACTTTGAAAATTTTGAGCCAGCCCTACCCCCAAGGGCTGGAGGTGCTAGTTTCAAATCCTTTTTAGTCTGAAATCTGTATGCTAGATATTGAGTAAGGTGGTTTTATTGTTTTTTGTCACTTTGAATAATATTTCTGTTCATGTTAAAAACAAAATCAACTCTCTGTATAAATATATCAGGTGACCGTTAAGGCCCATGGGCCTCTTGTTCTGATAAGCGATAGTCCCCAGGCCTAGTAGAGCTACCTGATTAGTGATAGTCCCCAGGCCTAGTAGAGCTACCTGATTAGTGATAGTTCCCAGTCCTAGTAGAGCTATCTGATTAGTGATAGTCCCCAGGCCTAGTAGAGCTATCTGATTAGTGATAGTCCCCAGGCCTAGTAGAGCTACCTGATTAGTGATAGTCCCCAGTCCTAGTAGAGCTACCTGATTAGTGATAGTCCCAGTCCTAGTAGAGCTACCTGATTAGCGATAGGCCCCAGGGCTAGTAGAGCTACCTGATTATTGATAGTCCCCAGGCCTAGTAGAGCTACCTGGTTAGTGATAGTCCTCAGTCCTAGAAGAGCTACCTGATTAGTGATAGTCCCCAGGCCTAGTAGAGCTACCTGATTAGTGATAGTCCCCAGTCCTAGAAGAGCTACCTGATTAGTGATAGTCCCCAGGCCTAGTAGAGCTACCTGATTAGTGATAGTCCCAGTCCTAGTAGAGCTACCTGATTAGTGATAGTCCCCAGTCCTAGTAGAGCTACCTGATTAGTGATAGTCCCCAGGCCTAGTAGAGCTACCTGATAAGTGATAGTCCCCAGGCCTAGTAGAGCTACCTGATTAGTGATAGTCCCAGTACTAGTAGAGCTACCTGATTAGTGATAGTCCCCAGTCCTAGAAGAGCTACCTGATTAGTGATAGTCCCCAGGCCCAGTAGAGCTACCTGATTAGTGATGGTCCCAGTCCTAGTAGAGCTACCTGATTAGTGATAGTCCCCAGGCCTAGTAGAGCTACCTGATAAGTGATAGTCCCCAGGCCTAGTAGAGCTACCTGATTAGTGATAGTCCCTAGTCCTTGTCCCACCACTGTTATATCTATTATAAAACTAAAGGGAGGTTACTGTGTAATGAGACACTACAGTGGAACATTTATCTATGAACAGGACATGAACTGCTACACTTATTTTTTAACAGTTAGAAATTTAAACTGGCTACAGCTATGTCTTAACAGTTAGAAATTTAAACTGGCTACAGCTTTGTCTTAACACAGTTAGAAATTTAAACTGGCTACAGCTATGCCTTAACAGTTAGAAATTTAAACTGGCTACAGCTATGTCATAACAGATAGAAATTTAAACTGGCTACAGCTATGTCTTAACAGTTAGAAATTTAAACTTGCTACAGCTTTGTCTTAACAGTTAGAAATTTAAACTGGCTGCAGGTATTTTTAAATAGTAAGAAAATTAAATTGGCTACAGCTATTTTAAATAGTGAGAAGTTTTAACTGGCTACAGTTATGGTTTAACAGTTGAAGTTTAAATTGGCTACAGCTATTTTAAATAATAAGAAAATTAAACTGGCTACAGCTTTGTTTTAACAGTTGAAATTTAAACTGGCTACAGCTATGGTTTAACAGTTGAAGTTTAAACTGGCTACACGTGTTTATAAATAGTAAGAAAATTAAACTGGCTACAGCTTTATTTTTTACAGTTGAAATTTAAACTGGCTACAGTTATGGTTTAAGTTATGGTTTAACAGTTGAAATCTAAATTGGCTACAGGTATGTTTTAACAGAAATCAAAACTGGCTGCAGTTATTTAACAGCATAAGGCTAAAATACATCAGGCTAACTTTTTCAACCTGATTTGAATTATATAACCATGTGTTAACCAAGCCCACTGAGTGAAGGGTAGAATTAGTTCCCTGTTTTATCGGTGGAAACCTGGTGTTATGTTCCGTTGTGATTGTAACTAACATGATTCGTCTTATCCAGATAGCCCTTCCATGAGTCTGCCGGGGATGATGAACATTGGATGTAGCCGGGTCCCTGGGGCCCGGGAAGGCACCTACACGGGGGGTCGGGATGGTGAAGTCCAGCTACACAGCGCCTTCTCTTACCTGGGTCAAGAGAACAGCCCAGTGACCTCTGACCCCTACAGGTACAGCGATGTCAAGTATTCGGTGCGGGACTGTGATGGCAGCCTAGGAAGTGCGACTCTATCGCAGAAGAAATTTCTTGGGGATGGGACAGGGGGTCATCCTCCCCCTGGGATGAGTGGGGAAGAAAAGACCCGGGGAGGCATCTTCGGAAACATGCTGTGTTCACGGACTAAATGATGCTGAGAGCATACAGTGTTCACAAACTTAATGACGCAGGGAGCAGGCATTGTTCATGGACAAAGTGACACGATAAACGTGCAGTGCTCGTGGACTCCTCTATCAGGGAGCAGGCATTGTGGTTCATGGACTTAATGACACTGAGAGCATGCATTGTGCACATTAAAGTGACAGGCATGCTCACTTCATTTACCTACATATACATAATATGTATATATATATATATAGATATTACACTACGGCGGCAAAGACCAAAGGCGCGGTGAGAGAGGAACAAGATTGTATATACGTTGATTCATGCTTAATGAAACTGTACATATTCAGGCCTGGTAGGAGGAATTCCCAACCTGTGCATAGCAATCGGCGATAAAATCAGTTGAGAGGGGCAATTATAGTCTAAATTACTTCCAACCAGGAAAAAACAATATATATCAAATCAAATGGGAAAACAATGAGGATTTGTTGCTGATGTGCTGAGTGAGTGGTTGTGACGTTTGTATCTGATCTCCAGGTCGTGTGGAAGCAGTCTCGTGTGGTAAACATGGGAAACTTAGCGACCAAGGGAGATAACCAAGTATTTGGACAAACAATAGTTTGGTCCGGGGGTCAGATTTCTATATATATATATGAGTATGCTCTTCCTAACAGCTACTTTGAACCTAAGTTCAGATGTCAAAATATCTATTTAAAGAGAGCAATCATATAATAGTATAAAATCTTGCATGTTTTTAGTATGCATATCCTGTTTGTATTTTTCTGTATGATTTTTTTCTGAACTCAAGTTTTCTTCCAGAGATGTGAGGATGTGAATTTCAGTCGTTGAATTTACGATGAGAATGGATCTGACTACAGTCTCCCTTGTTTATCCTATGGATAGTTGTGTTAGTTTGACTGAGGATGTAATGGTGACTGTGCCCTGGATGTATGACAGGATTATTCTGATCGGTTGGTTGTGAACACCTATATCAGTGTGTTAGTGACCACTAGGTGGGGCTATTGTGCCTTGGTCAGCAAACAGCTTTATCTTCATTGTCAGAACAAACACCTCGTTAGGTTGGTAAAAGTGTCTGCTGCAGGTGAGCATCTCAATAATAACAAAGTGCTGCTGTTATCATAAAACATCTGTAGAATCACCAGCTGTTTGTGCGATGATACAACACAACATCATTTTGTTTTGTTTCGAAAGAGAGAGAGAGAGGGGGGGGGCGTGCGGCACACAGTCACACTATAAGTGGGTTGAGAAATTGTTTTCAGTATACGATTCTAACTGTAGAGTGTGTGATCATGACGTTGGTGAGAGAAGGATGGGACATGCCGGTTACTGCTGACAGTTTGTAACTGTGGAGTGTGTGATCATGACGTTGGTGAGAGAAGGATGGGACATGCCGGTTTCTACTGACAGTTTGTAACAGTAGAGTGTGTGATCATGATGTTGGTGAGAGAAGGATGGGACATGCCGGTTACTACTGACAGTTTGTAACTGTGGAGTGTGTGATCATGACGTTTGTGAGAGAAGGATGGGACATGCCGGTTACTACTGACAGTTTGTAACTGTAGAGTGTGTGATCATGACGTTGGTGAGAGAAGGATGGGACATGCTGGTTACTACTGGCAGTTTGTAAAATGTCCCAAGATATTCTCACAGGGTGATTTGAATGAATTTTTTTTGTTGCCTATTGAACATGAAAAGTAAGATTTCTAACGTACTCCACATAATTTTGGTGCATATTTTCCATCTGTTACCTGGCTTCTGGTTTGATACAAGGCGTCCTGTTTAGTACATGATGTGTTCATTGTTATGTACTATATTTTTTTATATTAAACAAGTATTTCCCTGTGTGTATACCCTCGTGTATTCTTCAGTAAGAAACAGAACAGACTCTATCGTCCAGTTAATTCAGGATGTGAAATCCTGTAAAGTTACTGAGAATTGTTCACCAAAACCTTACTGTGGATGAAATTTACAACACCTGTTTTTCCTGAAACTTCCTATAATGATATAGGATTTTTTCTTAATTTCTTCTTCGTAAATTAAAATGAGTAGGTATTAGGTAGTCTATGTAATTGTATCTGCTCTGACCTCGTTACACACAGCAAGAAAAACTTGTTTTTTTCTTTTCAAGAATCTCCGATAAATTTGTTCTTGTCAACATTTTTTGTGTTGAAGCCAAAAGCTAGGATTGGTTGTCTTGGTAATAATGTATCATTGATCATGTAACAAAAATATCTTGTAATTTTACCAGTAACAGTTGCCATGGTTATAATAAAAACTGCTTGGTTGTCATGGTTACTAGGACTTGTAGTAACTAGGTCAGTTACTTGTTGTCCCTAGGGCTAACTTGTTGTTGCCACGACAATAACTGGTTGTCACTAGGACAGTAACTGATTGTTTCTAGGACTGAAACTTGTTGCATGAACAGAAACTGGTTTCCCAGAACAATCACTGGTTGTAGCTAGGACAGTCACTGGTTGTCACTAGGACAGTTACTGGTTGTCATGGTTACATTTAGTGGTTGTCACTAGGACAGTCATTTGTTGTCACTAGGACATTTACTGTTTGCCACTAGGACAGTTACTGGTTGTCATGGTTACAGTTACTGGTTGTAACTAGGATAGTCACTGGTTGTTACTAGGACAATCACTGGTTGTCATTAGAACTTGACCCTGTTATTTCCCTGGTTTGTTATCGTCCTCATCTTACATGTACAAATGTATGTGTGTGTTGTATGGAATTACTATCATCATAGTTGTCACCAGTCACTTCCAGTTTTACAAATTTTAATAAATTTTATCATCTATTTTTGAAATGGAATATTTGCTACATTGAGAATATGCGTAGTTGTTACTATGAGATCATACTCGGTGACCCTGCTGGTCTACAGGTGAATGGATTCAGTCCCACGAATCAAAGTCGTACAAAAATCATCTGATCATTAAATTGTCTGTAAGGGAAAAAAACTTGTTATAATCACTGAATGAATTAAGAAAGTGAATTTCCTACATAAGATGTACGACTTTGTGGAGAGTGATTGGAGGCCGCAGTGGCCGACTGTGACGACAGGGCACCGAGTACCCCTGATGGTAGTTGTAGACCAGTAGAGGGCGCATTGTCTCTAAGATGTTAGAGGGACGTCAGCGTCAAACATTGGTTCTTGTATAAAAGGGTACAAAAATAAAGTATAAATGATGATCCAAGACTTCTGGTTCTCAATTCACCTTTGTGTTGTGTTTCTTATGTCAACCAAGCTAAACTTTTAAAAGAGACACTGAAACCCTGAAAATGTGTGTGATGCTTAGCAATCTCCATTGGAATTGGAAAGGGGGCGGAGGGGAGTTCAGTTAGGCGTGAGAATGTATTCATGATTCTTGGGCAATGTTGGAAAATTCGTTTGGGAGGACATTTTGCAGTTTGTGGTATGTTACTATATATGCAAGGGACTTGATTAAGAAACTGTTAGAACTTGTCACAAAACATATTTTTCTCTTTTTGCTCCTAAAAATTTGACGATTTTGAGACATCAGCTGGTATTTGTGAGCCCTATTGTTTTTCTGCAGTCATAAAAGAAACCAAAATGAGAGCAAAGTAGGACTTTATGAATAGACAAATAATGAACAAAAAACTGGCCTGATCAATTGACTTCTTCATACAGGAATCCTAATTTCCAAACCCAATAACAGGTTCAGTCTAAATCTGATTTATATCTGATGAGCATTATTGTCGCTTGTATGAAGTCAAATTTTCTTCTATATCACACTTTATTTTACAGAATTAGGAAATAGAATATTTAATACATTGATGAAACTCTAGACCTATTTACTGCCATTTCTACACTTTCACTGATGTTATTGTCAAGGAATTGACAAGGCACAGCATCAAAATGAGAGATAAACAATTTAACTAGAGAAGCAAGCTTGATTCAGAAAACACTTTTTGTTGCATATTCTTCTATGTTAAAGAATACTTTGTTGAAAAAAATAGCTCTTCGGTAAACTCTGTGATCATGATTCTCACCTATGCAATGAAACCTTTTAACTTTATGACACAATTGTTAAAAAAAAATCTCACAGGCTTTGAACCTTAGTCATAAAAGTGAAACCCAAAAACAACAAGAGTTTGTCGTTGTCCATATTTTACTTTAAAAGCAAACTGGGATGAAGGGCTACCAAGTTTGTTCAAATAAATTACCTTCAGTCACCTATTTTCAAAGTCACAGGGGTCAAATATGTTAAAAACTTTAAACAACTTCTCCTGAATAACCAAAATGCCCAGGGTGATGATGTTTGGCCAGTCCCATGCTGAGATGAAGGGCTACAAAGTTTGTTCAAATGAATGACCTGTACCCATATTCAAGGTCACAGGGGTCAAATATGTTTAAAACTTTAAACAACTTCTTCTGAATAACCAAAATGCCCTGGGTGATGATATTTGGCCAGTAGCTAGCTGAGATTAAGGGCTACATAGTTTGTTCAAATGAATGACCTTCACCCATATTGAAGGTCACAGGGTCAAATATGTTAAAAACTTTAAACAACTTCTTCTGAATAACCAAAATGCCCAGGGTGATGATGTTTGGCCAGTCACATGCTGGGATGAAGAGCTACCAAGTTTGTTCAAATGAATGACCTTCATCCATTTTCAAGGTCACTGGGGTCAATTGTCTAAAAAAATCTTTAAACAACTTCTGAATAACTAAGAGAACTAGGATAATGATATTTGGCAAGTAACATGCTAGAATGAAAGGCTACCAAGTTTGTTCAAAAGAATGACCTTGACGTTTATTCAAAGTCACAGGGGTCAAATATGTTTAAAACCTTTAAACATCTTCTACTGAATAACCAAGAAGCCTACGATTATGATATTTGGTGAGTAGTTTGCTGAGATGAAGGGCTATCAAGTTTGTTAAAATGAATGACCTTGACAAATATTCAATGTCACAATGGTGAAATATGTTTAAAACATTTAAACAACAACTTCTCTATAACCAAAAGGCCTAGGATGATGATATTTGGTCAGTAACATGCTGGGATAAAGGGCTACCAAGTTTGTTCAAACGAATGACCTTGACGTATGTTCAAGGTCACGGGTCAAATATGTTTGAAACCTTTAAACAACTTCTGAATAACCAAGAGGCCTAGGATTATGAGATTTGGTCAGTACTTTGCTGGGATGAAGGGATACCAAGTTTGTTCAAATGAATAACCTTTGCCCATATTCAAGGTCACAGCTGGTCATTATATGTTTAAATCTTTACATTACTTGAAAATATTTTGCCAAAAGCCTGCTGTGTTGGAAGACTAACTCTGTTCAACCTAATGTCCTTGTTCCACATTCAAGGTCACAGGCGTCATATGTTTAAATCTTTTAATAGATTCTTATGAATCAAACACTGATAGTCTACATGTATTTTAGTCCACTTTTAAGATTACAAATTAATACCAGGTGAGCGATTCAGGCCCATTGGGCCTCCTGTTTACATTAAAGTAGTTCTAATATTTATCGTGGGAGCCAAATAGGAATAACAAAAAAGAATAGCTTCAAAACATGAAGTGTGTATAACAATAGGCCCAATGAGACTATCGATCACATGACTTCTTGTACTGTCACCAAACAGGCCCAATGGGGCTGTATCGATCACATGACTTCTTGTACTGTCCCCAAACAGGCGCAATGGGACTGTATCAAGCACATGACTTCTTGTACTTACACCAAACAGGCCGAATGGGACTGTGTCGATCACACAATCACATGACTTCTTGTACTGTTACCAAACAGGCGCAATGGGACTGTATCGATCACATGACTTCTTGTACTGTCCCCAAACAGGCCAAATGGGGCTGTATCGATCACATGACTTCTTGTACTGTCACCAAACAGGCGCAATGGGACTGTATCGATCACATGACTTCTTGTACTTACACCAAACAGGCCCAATGGGACTGTGTCGATCACACAATCACATGACTTCTTGTACTGTCACCAAACAGGCGCAATGGGACTGTATCGATCACATGACTTCTTGTACTGTCACCAAACAGGCCAAATGGGGCTGTATCGATCACATGACTTCTAGTACTGTCACCAAACAGGCCCAATTGGACTGTGTCGATCACACAATCACATGACTTCTTGTACTGTCACCAAACAGGCCCAATGGGACTGTATCGATCACATGACTTCTTGTACTGTCACCAAACAGGCCCAATGGGACTGTATCGATCACATGACTTCTTGTACTGTCACCAAAGAGGCCTACTTTGACTGTATCGATCACATGACTTCTAATACTGTCACCCAAGACATGTGTGATAATCAAAGAGTTTCAAGATAAAATTCCTTGAAACAAACTTTATCAGAAAACCCCAAGAGTTGGACTTTGATGTTACTCACCTTATGGTTCTTTGAGGAGTCAGACTTGTCTTATTGACCCTAGCGTTACCCTAGGACTATAGGTCACTAATAAGCAGCTGTATATAAGGTAAAAAGTGAATTTTGACAACGACTTTTGTAAGCAAGTCAAGGTCGGGAAGTTGAATACAGACAACCTCTGGTTTTACTGGCTACATTATAAATCCTTTCTCCTGAGATTGTCTACTTCAATAACTCCATGAATGTATGACCTTTATTACTACGAAGAGCCAACATTACATCTCTTCTCATCTATGGAAGCAATTTTCAAATTATGGCCTGCTTTTCCCAGAGGAGATAGAATTTGTTTTGATGATAAAGCGATTTCGAGACGACGACAGTGTAAACGTTACAAGCAATCTGAGACAATAACATGTTACCGGCAATATGTTTACGTCAGTGATATGTTCGGAAATCCTAGGGTTCAGTTTTTGATAAACAAATGTATCACATACCTGCCCCATTTTCTGCGTCATACGGTCATGTTTTATAAACACGTGTACTAAACGTAAAGGTGCTGCGATTGGTCAAAACAGTGGGAACATATTCCTACGCCAATACAGGTACTTCTATTTACTATGCGACATGATATTCCATTGAATGTTATTCTATATCAATTTTTTTTTTTTTTGCTTTGTCATAAATATTTTCATTGCATTAAAATAATGTCTGAAACTGTTTTTCACTGCGCGGAACAATACTACTTTCATCGGAGTACTTTCGTTGTTACCCGATATAGTCACATAACTGTGTCTGATATTTTTCCAGAATATGAATGTTATGTGATAATTAGAATATTGTATTCGTGTCCATGTATATTGAATTTGTTAAACCCGTTCAATAGTTTGATAATACACCCGCCCAAAGGCTCGTGTCATACGCAATGATTGAACTCGTTTAATGAATTAAACATGACATAGACACTCATGTTAGATCCTTTATTTATTATCTCTCTATATTTGGAATAAGTCCTAATAAAATCGAAGACACTCATTAAACGATTTAGTTGGTTTTCAGGCATAAAAACACTGTCCAATCACTAAGCTGATACCTGTCCTTGGAGTATTACAGAAGATCGACAGCCGACTTGTCAGGCATGTTGATTTTACCGTTATACCTCCGCGCGATTGTAATGATGATGTGCATCAGAGGACCAAAATATTCTACGTGTATAAACTGCGAGGTCGTAAAGAATCTTCGGTAATATCTTGACTTATTCCAGAGATGTAGAGAAGATATATGTATCTAGAGCGCAACAGTGGACTCTGAGGATGAGAATACCTGAAGAAACGCCTTCGTTCTGTGATGAGATTTGTGGATTTTGCCATGACATGTTCCAGGAAAGTGAGCGTGACTCCTAGAACTACGAGGATGGTTATGTCAGATAAGCTGCTAGGTCTCCGCCATAGAGAAAGTGGTCCATCTGAGGGACTCAACCATTTGGTGCTACCACGGCGTTCGAATGTTTTACTAAAAAATGACAAAAGCTAATAATGGGCTGTGAGTGGGAGGACGTAAGTAAGATTTAAGTGGGCCGTGACTGAGCTGTAAGAGGGCTGAGAGTTGTCTGAGAGTTGTCTGAGTGTGGACTGTGAGTGGGCTGTGAGTGGGTTGTGAGTGATCAGTGAGTTGGCTGTGACTGGACTGTAAGTGGGCTGTGAGTTGATTGTTAGTGAGTTGTAAATGGACTGTTAGTGGGTTGTTAGTCGGCTGTGAGTAGGTTCTGTAAATGGGTTTCGAGTTGGCTGTGAGAGGGCAATTATAGTGCTCTTAGTGTACTGTAAGTAGGCTATGAGTTGGATGTGAGTGGGCTGTGAGTGGACTGTTAGTGGGCTGTAAGTGAGCTGTAAGTGGGCTATGACTGGGTTGTGAGCGGGCTGTACATAGGCTGTGAGTGAACTGTAAATGGGCTGTGATGAGCTGTGAGTGGGTTATGAGGTGGCTGTGATAAACTGTGAGTGGGTTGTGAGTGGGCTGTAAGTGGGCTGTAAGTTGGTTGTGAGTGAGTTGTAAGTGGGCTGTAAGTGGGCTGTTGATGTACTGTGAGCTGGCTGTTGGTTGACTGTGAGTGGGCTGTGAGTTAGCTGTAAGTTGGCTGTAAGTGGGCTGTGAGTGGGCTATGAGTGGACTGTGAGTGGGCTGTAAGTTGGCTGTGAATGAGATGTAATGTGGCTGTAAGTGGTCTGTAAGTCGGCTGTGTGTGGGTTGTAAACTGACTGAGTGGGCTGTAAGGCGGTTGTGAGTGGGCTGTGAGTCGGCTTTAAATTGACTGTGAGTGGACTGTGAGTGTGATGTAAGCTGACTGTGAGTGAGATCTAAGGTGGTTGTGAGTGGGCTGTGAGTGTGATGTTAGTTGGCTGTGAGTAGACTGTGAGTGTGATGTAAGCTGGATGTGAGTGAGATGTAAGGTGGATGTGAGTGGGCTGTAATTCGGCTGTGTGTTGGCTGTAAATTGACTGAGTTGGCTGTGAGTGGACTGTGAGTGTGATGTAAGCTGGCTGTGAGTGAGATGTAAGGTGGCTGTGAGTGGGCTGTAAGTCGGCTGTGTGTGGGCTGTAAATTGACTGTGAGTTGGCTGTGAGTGGACTGTGAGTGGGATGTGAGTTGGCTGTAATCTTAGCCTACTGATGTTTTTGTGCTGGGTTTTACAAGCTGTTCCCAGTTATTATCAAATATACTTGTAGGGATTTGCGATTAGTATAATAGTAATATTATATCTTCTATAAACGTTATGCTTTATATTTTTTAGCTCACCTGGTCCGAAGGACCAAGGTGAGCTTATGCCATACCGTGGCGTCCGTCGTCCGTCCGTCCGTACGTCGGTACGTCAACAATTTCTTTAAGCGACTTCTTCTTCTTAACCACTTGTTGGAATTAAACTAAATTTGACTGGAAGCATCCCTAGGTGGTGGGGATTCAAAATTGTACAAATGGTGGGGCTGACCCCTCAGGGGGCTGAGGGCCGGGGCCAAAAGGGGGCCATTTGCCCATATTGCTTTAAGCGACTTCTTCTCTGAAACTAAGATATGGATATCAACCATATTTGACTGGAAGCATCCGTAGGTGGTGGTGATTAAAAATTGTACAAATGGTGGGGCTGACTCCCTAGGGGGCTTAGGGGCGGGGCACAAAGGGGGCAATTTGGCTATATTGCTACAAACGACTTCTTCTGTAGAACTGTGCACTGGATATCAATCATATTTGATTGGAAGCATCCCTAGGTGATGGTGATTAAAAATTGTACAAATGGTGGGGCTGACTCCCCAGGGGGCTAAGGGGCGGGGCCAAAAGGGGGCCATTTGGCTATATTGCTACAAACGACTTCTTCTGTAGAACTGTGCACTGGATATCAATCATATTTGATCAAAAGCATTCCTGGGAGGCAGGGATTTAAAATTGTACAAATGGTGTGGCTGACCCCCCAGGGGGCTGAGGGGCAGGGCCAAAAAGGGTATTTGGCTATACTGCTTTAAG
>NW_018408191.1:0-18780 GCF_002113885.1 Mizuhopecten yessoensis | reverse complement strand
ACAAATGCTTGGCAAAAAGAGACAAATGCAGTCACAATATTAGATTCTGAGTTTCTGAGTCAAAGCTTGGAAACAGGTGAGATCCCCATCCCATAACCATACATAAAATTGCTGGGCATGAAAAATCTAATATAGCTATGCTACAAAGATTGGCCTTGGGGTCTGGCATATTCCCTTGATCTCATTTGGAGAATAGTTTGCCATAATTGCTTAGGAATCCAGGTGAGCGATACAGGCCCTCTGGGCCTCTTGTTTTCAACATCATACTCAGTTTTAGCTTGTGTTGTACTTATTGTATTCAGTTTCACAGTTAACGTAGCTCGAACGGTAGGATCTAAAGAGCCGTAGGATTATTTATCGCCTGCTTGATCAAAACTGTATTAATCATGTAAAGGATATGAAAAATCGTCAGTCGTTAAGAATCCGGACATTGATATCTCCGCCTTCGTTCGATATTTATAATTACCCTGTAAACTTCCTGTTTTGGAGATGGATCCAAGGTACCCGTGTAAACAAGTGTCCTGTCGATAGAAGTCCAGTCTGTCCTTGCCGCGTCGATATTGGAGGTTCGCATGGTGAGTGTAAGGAACGAAGGTGGTATTGATACGTACACTTCTGTCAATTACACAAACAATGTTTGGTTATATCTGTAAGAGCGAAGCTTTTGTTGATCTCTGATATTTACTGATTTAGAATGAGATAATACAGCTTTTAGAATGAAGCAAGATAAAATTTATTTAAATTCGGCTAGTCGAGTGATAACAATAAAACATAAACTCTAATGAGATTAAGACCGACATAACAATAGGGGAGATCGGGGCAAATTCGGCCAATTTTTATTAAAGTCCATTCTGGCAAGTATGGCAGCACGTCCGTTTTTGAACATTATTTAAGTTTTACCTGTCGGCATTCGTGTAAGTTCGGCCCCATTGGAATCAGCTTAATTATGACCTTATAAAGCATGCAACGTCAGATTTTAATGCCAATTTTTCGACTTTTTATGTGTTAAATGGGCCGAACTTACCACGGTATCATTGGCTGAAACTGTCCGGGCCCAAATTGATATTTAAATAAATTCGTATCGTACAGCAATATGGTAGACAGTGTTTGTCTTTGCTTTTATGTCCATGTATATCATTTGAAGCTGTCAGTGTATTACACGTTTGACCGTATATTTTTTAGCGAAAGTTCGCATCACTAGAAGCGAGATCATGATTTTCTTTCTCAAAAGTAAGTTGTTTACTAATTTTACATCAGAGTTTTCCTTGCCATTTTTTCATGTGAATGCATAGCCAACTAAACTGCTAAGATCTTTAAAGTTGTAAATATTAGCTCAAAAACAAAAATATCAGGGGTGGCCCAACTTTCCCCGGTCTCCCACATGTAGATTTTTTGCATCGTTGATGATTGGTAACAATGTATACACAATTTAATTTTTGCATCAATGACGCCATTTTCATAGCTAAAGCAGATAGTTGTTCTTGTGTGTAACGCATATGATGGGTCGGTCGGCGCAGTGGATAGCGCGCTCGTCTTCACCAAGATGACCGGATTCAATCCCGGTTACCTGCCCGACCACGCGGTCTTTGCTTCAAGGATACATATTCGGTTTCCCCACTGGAGGGCTACTTCCGGACAAAAAAAAACCCCCAAGGTGTACAGTAGAAAGGGGAAGCAACTCTATGTGTTACCATTAAAGAGCTTGGGCGCCCGAGAGCTACGCTCTTATTACAGTTTTACATGTATCGTCTAGTCATATGTTTCCGCGCGTTATGTATTTCCTCGCAAGCTATATCTCGAAAGTAGGTGACCTGCTGTTTGCAGTACAAGGTTTATATTTCATTGCAAACACTGTTTATCGATATAAGAATGTCTCCTTATGCACTTTTTATCTTGCTCAAAATGAACCCATACCTGAAAAAACGGTGATTTATTTCATTCATGAACCGGTCTCTTTTGTAGTCTGACAAACGCACGAAAACGTCGTATGCAAATGAGATCACATCTCCTCGCCGATTCTTTTCCACTTCCGAAGAGCCAAGGAGACATTCTTATATCGATATACAGTGTTTGCAATGAAATACAAACCTTGTACTGCAGTGAAATTCCAATTTTCACCAATTTTAAACAGAATAAAATGAGAAATAACTCCCATCAACCAAAACTGATATAAGACTGCACAAAAACCCCAATAACAGATTAAATCATAACTAAATAAGTAAAATAAACAAATTCATAAAACTACATGTATTCGTTCAGGTTGACATATTGAAAAATCAATGAAAAATGTGAAATTCTTAAAAATTTGTTTTGATAATAAATTTGACGATCAAAGATATTTGTTTTATACCAAACTAAGCTTTTTTTGCCGGTAGGCTACTATGGGGAATTTATTTTTATTGTATTCGAGTTATCTTTCTTTGGACACTAAATCAAAATAGACACACGGAAACATATGACTGCTATATATTTCCGACGGGAGAAATTTGTTAAAAATTGTTTGTTCTGATTTTTTTAAGATACGGTTTGATGTTGCTAGTTTTTTGTTTCCATTAGTAGATTGTATACATGTGTATGCTACAAACTTTCGCTGTACTAGATATATACAAAATGAAAGTATAACTTCTAGAATTTAAAACATGTTTAAATACGACTATCTGTTTGTGCTGATAGTGTTGGTGGGCTGGGATTGTGAAGTACGTAAACAATATGCTGTGATTGTCAAGCTTGGTCTACCCCTTTCATTTTTCTCCGGGTACAATAAACAATCAGAGCAGAACATTATTCCAAACGATTAGTATGTAAATGGACTTTGACACGAAGATACAAATTTAGATAAATCTTTAGCGTTATGTTGAATGAAATGTGTCGCGGCCATTTAAATCACACACGTGGAAGTGTTTATCTATACAAGTAAAATTCCTCGACACTGAGAAACCCCCCAGATAGGTCTCTGGATCCGCCACTGCGTTCCTATAAATGTTATTGTCCGGTCCTCCCGTAAATAGTATCCACCCTCCCACGAATATAGTGTCCTGTTCTCGCGCAGTAATTAGTGTCTTGTCCTCCCAGACAAAATAGTGTCCCCCTTCCTCAAATAAATTGTCCTGTTCCGTCAAAAAGACAAAAGAAATAAAAACATATACAGTTTCACAACACACAACACGCACATCATTTAAAAATAAAATCTTAGAATACCGAACAGGGAGATTATAAAACGTTAATCATATTAAAGCAGAACAAAAGCAAATTTGAGACTTCATAACAAATATAATGTGTGTACGTCTAGAAATTAATGTTTTAATATCAATAGAGTACAGAACAATGAGCCAGCTATTTAATGTCTTAACCGTTTTATAGTATATTTGTGTGAAATCCATCAAATCATTATCGTACATCTTTCCTTTTCAGCCAAGTGTTAATCTGCCCTAGCTGTTACTATGGCTGAAGGCGGCCCCTCTCCAGAACTGGACGAACACTTGCTGGAGTGTCCAATATGTCTGGAGCGACTTCGACAACCCAAGTCCTTACCCTGCCTCCACTGCTTCTGTCAAGAATGTCTCGGGATCTACATCACCAATGCGTCGACAACGGCATTCCCCTGGCCTGTCTGTAGGAGGATGACTCAGCCCCCCGCCAATCAAACGGAAGCTAAGGACAAATGGGCAGAACAGTTCCCGACTAATGCTGAAATCCAGAAGCTTATCCCGCTCAGGGAACGTTCGTCTGAACCACTGTACTGCAAACCCTGCCAGACAAGAGGTGACCTGACAAATCCAGCGAAATTCTGGTGCAAGTTAATGAACTTGAATTTGTGCGAAACGTGTAAGGTACAACATCATGATGTCTTACATAATGAATGTGATATCTTAGATATCACCAGGTATGATAGTAGGAAGACAAAACAGGAACAGTCAGTCCCTAAATGTGACCAACACGACGAGACATTGATTTGGTACTGTGAAGACCACAAACGTCTCGGATGCCACATATGTAGGAACAAAGACCATGTGAGAAGGTGACAACGGCAATGGAATATTTACAGAAGATAAAAGCCGGTTCACAACTAGACGAGATGGAGATGGCACTGAAGAAAGGAGCACAGGCCATGACGTCATTGGTGAAGGATTTTGACGAGCAGATCCAAACTATGGTCCAAAATCAGGAAATCGCACTGCAAAGCATCAAAGATCTGCGCCAAAGTGTCGAGGAACAGCTGAACAAACTTCAAAAGGACGTCACTGATAAGTTAATAACATTGTTTAAAGAGGAGAAGGGGAATATGGAGGCTTCGTCACGACAATGTGAACGTCTGATGAACAGTATTCTAAATACACTGAAGTCGTCCGTTACCGCCGCAGAGGAAAACAACACTATTGAGGCGATAGTGTTGTATCAGAGAGGACAGGTAGAAGTGGAGTCGTGTAAGGCCCTGGTCACGGAGATGAGCACGTCCTTCATGTCCGTCACCATTAACCATCATATTGATCCCAGACTGGTAACCCTTAGCGATGAGGCGATGGGGAAGATCGTAATCGAGAGACAACGACGTCGTTTTCCTGGTGATCTTGATTACCTCACCGTACCTTTGTCAGAGCGTCGTGTGAAAGAAATAGGGAAGTTTAACGTAAAGACTCTGTCAGATAAAACTAATTGTTTGATACGTGGGGTTGTGTACCTTCCTTATAAACAGATAATACTTAGTGATTTCAACAACCAGAAGCTGAAGCTGTTTACAGACAAAGGACAGTACCTGGACGAGTTGACCATTCGTGGAGATCCCTGTGATCTGTGTCTGGTAAACAACAATACCGTGGCGGTCGCTGTCACCAGTCCTGGTGGTGTCCGTGTCGTGAAAGTCGAGGATTCAAAACTCTCCCTGTCGTCTGAGATCAACATGCCTAATGGTAAAGACTGTTTTGGTATAACACATACAGACGGGAGGTTTATTGTGGGTACAGATGGAGAAGACGTATACAGTGTGACTCAGGACGGAGCGACAGAGTTATTATATAAGTATAACTATATCTGTCATTGCCTCACACATGATCCAGTAAAGGGAGACACACTCGTCAGTGTCAGTAACATCAAACGTCACACGGATGTGATGAAGGTCGGTGTCGTGAGGGATGTAACGGGAATAGACGTGGACAGGGAGGGTAACATCTACGTGTGTGGTTATAGTTCACGCACCTTTGTACAGATGTCTGGGGACGGGACACGCGTCAGGGAACTGCTGACGTCATCAGAGGGAATCTACTCTCCACGGGCAATATGTATTCGTGGCGACACGTTTGTGGTCACTTCTGTATGTTTTAAAGACCAGGATAATTATGTTCGAGTCTTTCAACTCTACTAAACATTGTACAGATAAACACACGGATGGGTTGATCACGTGATGTGTATATATATCATAATAGTCACATAATTATTACAAACGCTGAAACATTGAGAAGTCACCATGTTTGTGTACGATTTAATTTTGAAACTATACATTCAATATTACGTAACGTAAATAAACAGTGAAGGAGAAACTTGTGAAATAACTTTATAATACACAAAGGAGTTTTATTATTAAATCTTATTCATTTTCATTATATTTTTGTTTTTTGGATGCTGTGTACAGCATTTATAACGGTCCTCGCCAAGCCTGAACAAATCAAAACCAAACAACAGACTTTATTCTTCCCTTCCGCGGCATATCTTTAAGTGCTGTGTTGATTATTTCATGGTATGATTAATGCTATGAAATGATGAAATACATATGAAAACGATCAATAAATCAAAGAAAAAATGTTAAAATTTACGAAAAGGCGAGGTTTTTTTCAGTGAGTATCATGAACTATATCAATCTCGAATTATTACGCTTTTTGGACCGAATAATTTCTTCAAAAAAACAACCAAACAACACTATCTCCTTCCGCGAAAGATCTTTAGATAATGTGCTCATTATTTTATGATATGATCAATGCTATAATATGGTAAGATTTATCTGTATCAGACAAAAAAGGTCAAAGAAAATATGTAAAGATCTTTAACAGTGGCGTTTTTTTATCTATGAATGACTACGCCTCGTATTCCAATACTCTAAAGGTGTGTGTGTAAGAGTTTTCTCCCCTTGTTTATCATTGCGTAGTTTCATGCTCGCGACTTGAACGTTCCATAATAATTTGATTAATTTATAGACAGAGGTATTAACACGATACTATAATTTAATATATTTACTTCGTAGTTCGCTGAAGGAGGGGCATTTTAGAATGAAGTGGAATTCGTCTTCTATATCATTTTTACAGAAAGGACAAAGTCTTAAATTATGAGGATTTTTTCTATGCCTTCCAGTTTCTATTAAAAGATTGAGTGAAGACAGTCGTATTTTGACAATTGTTTTTTTTTCTTTACATAAATAGGTTTACTTAAGTAAGGTTGAAGGCAGGCATGATCAATACTATGTTGATACACCCTGCATTTAGAGGAGGTGGAGAACAACGTCTCACAGTCTTGTTTTAAAATATCTAACAATCTCTGTTTTGCTAAAACCAAAAAATGATGTGTATTAAAGCTACACTGTGCTTGCCAGAACTCCGACATACCAATAGAACAGAGTTCTTGTTTAACAGAAGCCACCCAATTTTTACAATGTGGGTTCGATATTGTACATATCTTGATAACATGCATTTAAAATACAGTTGCTAGAAGTCAATAGTTTACACCAGTACTTTAAAATTATAATTTCCCTCGAAATGATAAGAGGATGTCTACCCAGTTCGAAATATATCATTGCGTTTGGTGTAGATTTTCGAAATCCTGAAATATTCTTAAAAAAGTCTAGATGTAGTTGTTCGATATCAGGCGCTTTGTGTAAACCCCACACCTCGCAAGCATATATAGTTGCCAACATATGCCTCAAAAAGTGACAAGAGTGTGCAGAAATTTAACACCTAGACTTACATGATCTTTAAGAGAAAACTGAGCTTTCCTACCCTGTGACGCTAATTGTTTCTGCGTTATATTAAATTACCATTATAATTGAGTTTTACCCCCAAATAAGAAAAAGAATTTACAGACTCAAGTGTGACACCATCATACTGCCATGTTTCATTTGCATGTAATACAGCCGATTTTCTGAAAACAACATTTTTTGTTTTTTCAATGTTAACTGTTAGAGACCATCTCCTAGTTAGCTCACCGGGCCCGAAGGGCCAAGTGAGCTTATGGCATGGTGTGGTGTCCGTCGTCCGTCCGGCGTCAACTTTTTACTTTAAACAACTTCTTCTCAGTAACCAAAAGGCCTATTTTCAAGGTCACAGGGGTCAAATATGTAAAAATCTTTAATCAACTTCTTCTGAATATTGGCCAGTAACATGCTGGGATGAAAGGCTACCAAGTTTATTCAAATAAATGACCTTGACTTATAGTCAAGGTCACTGGGGTCAAATATGTTTAAAATATTTCAACAACTTCTTCTGAATAACCAAGAGACCTAGAGTGATGATATTTGGCCAGTAACATGCTGTGATGAAGGGCTACCAAGTCTGTTCAAATAAATGACATTGATTTATATTCAAGGTCACAGGGGTCAAATATGTTTAAAACCTTTCAACAACTTCTTCTGAATAACTGAGAGGCATAGGGTGATGGTATTTGGCTAGTAGCATGCTGGGATAAAGGGCTACAAAGTTTGTTCAAATGAATGACCTTCATCTTTTTTCAAGGTCACATGGGTCAAATATGTTTAAAACATTTAAACAACTTCTGAATAACCAAGAGGCCTAGGGTGATGATATTTGGCTAGTAGCATGCTAAGATGAAGGGCTACAAAGTTTGTTCAAATGAATGACCTTCATCTTTTTTCAAGGTCACAGGGGTCAAATATGTTTTTAACCTTTAAACAACTTCTTCTGAATAACCAAGAGGCCTAGTATAACATGCTGGGAAGGACCACCAAGTTTGTTCAAATTAATGACCTTGACATATATATTCAAGGTCACAGGGGTCAAATATGTTTAAAACAATTGAATGACTTCTTCTTAATAAGCAAAAGGCCAAGAGTGATGATATTTGGCCATTAACATGCTGGGATGAAGGACTACCAAGTGAATGACCTTCACACATATTCAAGGTCACAGTGGTCAATATATGTTTAAATCTTTAAATGATTTGTTCTGTATAACCAAAGGGTCCAGGGTAATGATATTTTGCCAGAAGCATGCTTGGTTGAAAGACTATAAAACTCTGTTCAAACTAATGTCCTTGTTCGACATTCAAGGTCACAGGCGTTATGTATTTAAATCTTTTAATAGGTTCTTATGAATCAAACACTGATATTCTGCCTGTAGCTGTATTTTAGTCCACTTTTAAGATTACAAGTGTGAGATTAATACCAGGTGAGCGATGCAGGCCCATTGGGCCTCTTGTATATATATAATAACAATTCATCTAACATGTGTTGTAGGCCGTTGTACTGAGAACTAATTCAGCTTTAAATTCTGTTTCTTTATTTCGTAGTTCTTTGTAGTGCCATCCGGAGATGGAGTAAAACTGTAATATACAAACACACATTCTTACCAACATGATAGAGTAAGCTTATAAAAACTGAACGAGAAATTAGATAAATTCAACTTAATTTGACATGTCGTGTATGACAAATGTACAATATTATTTAATATTAATGACTAGAAGAAACATGTAAAACATATTTATCAATAGTTACCCTATTCGTTGCCGCATATGTAAACATCTCTCTATGTATGGTAATACCATGTGTTTCTAAAATGGCGTCTGCTAAAGATCTGAGACAATTCTAAACTGCGGACGGTAATGTCCGGAAAGGCGTATAAAATAATAACCTACTCGACCGGATAGATAAATCCGATAAATCCGGAAAATATCGATGTACTACATACATATTACATTTGCTGGGGTGAACCCAATACTTGATATTTATGTATTCTTCAAATAAATCACTACTTAAAATAAATGTTCTTTTTTGTAACATGACAGCCGTCAACATTTTCCGAGAAAAGCACCATATCGTCGGCGTACATTAGTGAAAAGTAACGACAACTCTTGTAGTTCTAAAGGTTGAACACCACTGTTGCGGAATTCCATCTCACAGTCGTTTACAAACATACTAAATAAAATCGGGGACCCAATTTCCCCTTGTAAGACCCCGGTTTTGTTATCGAAAAAATCTGATAACTTCCTATCTACGGTTACACTTGATTTGATTTTATTATACAAAGATTTGATCACATTTAAAAGCTTACCCCTGACTCCAAGTTTAGAAATCTTATACCATAACGTATATCTCTCTACCGTATCAAAAGTCTTACTTTAGTCTACGAAGCATCAGTAAAGTCTTTTCTTACTAGAAAGGGACTTGTTGATAATAGAGTGAAGGACAAACATGGCATCTACCGTACCTAAGCCAGGGCGAAAACCAAACTGGGCATCCGTAACTATGTTGTAACTGTCAGTCCATTGGACTAATCTGGTGTTCAAAACACAAGTAAATAATTTTAGCATGTTACTAAGCAGGCTTATTCCACGGTAGTTGTCCGGATTTGACGTGTCACCTTTTTTGAAAATAGGGACAATTAAGGCATTAGATAAAGCTTTTGGAAAATAACCGACCTCCAGTATAGCATTGAACATCTTATGTAAAATAGGAACAAAAACCTGTTTGAACTCTATAAGATACTCGTTAAGAATTCCGTCAGTGCCATGACTTTTTTCTCTTTTCAACTTTTTAATAGCTGACTCTATCTTCTTCTAGAATTTCGGAATCTAGTTCCTCAAATAAAGTACTTGAATCATGATTCTCCCGTATATCACATCCTTCCTTCACCAGAAGGAATTGTTAAATTTTGAAATGATGATAAAAATCGTCTTTACTGACATTAGGCTTGATTTTGGAACCTTTTCTGAATTTCTTGTAAAACCACTTAGGGTTATGAACTTGATATACTCCATCATATCACACTGCACGTTCAAGTAGGAACGTTTTATTCTACGCTCTGTTACCTTATAAGCCCGCTTACTAGAAACAAGCCGCTCATGATTAACACTCGACGGATCAGCCTTAAAATGTTTCAAAGCCCGGCTATAACGCCTATACAAAAATGTACAGTTATCACCAAACCAAAGTTTGTCGTTAGACTGCTTCGGGCCTTGGCTAAAATCTTGCCTCGCAACGTTGGGAGGATTGGTGGAATT
Source organism: Mizuhopecten yessoensis (assembly GCF_002113885.1). Classification (NCBI taxonomy): domain Eukaryota; kingdom Metazoa; phylum Mollusca; class Bivalvia; order Pectinida; family Pectinidae; genus Mizuhopecten; species Mizuhopecten yessoensis. The sequence goes on along the minus strand of NW_018408191.1, from coordinate 8,565 downwards.
GAGCGGGGTCATAAGGTCAGAGATGACGTCAATAAAACCAGAAAAACAATCTTCAATACCTTGACTATTAGTCAAACCATTGTCCACAACTAGACTCTCAAAAATATGAAGACTATTGGCTACTACAGCATGACTCTCTCTGGAATTAAGAGTATTCCCACGGAACAACTTGTGGCTACCACTAACATGTGAATCAAAATTTGTTATTTCAGTTCCATATTTGCGTTTTTACATTTGATAACAAAGTGCAAAGGCGCGTGGTCAGAAAAGGTGTTAAAACTACATGTAATCAACTTGGTAATACATGAAAAAAAATCTGTCGTTGTTACAATATAATCAACGACGCTACAGCCCGTAGGGCCACAGTACGTATACCCATTAGAAAAACCGTCCGGGTGTCGTCCATTCAATGCGCAAGGGCAATTCTTCGTCCGACACGTACTCACTTATAGCAGAAAACCTATCCGCTACATCAGATATTAAAATCTGAAAATTGTATTATATCAACTTCCTATAGATTTTTATTACAATGTTGTAGTAGAAATGATTTCAACTGGGCTAAAGCAGTATGAGATGAATTGAATAATCTAGGTCTTAGTGATGTTTGGTTAAATCCATGTGTTTCTCAGCAAAATTTGTTATTACCTTTGATAAAACAAAGAATTTTTGATCAAGACATACCATTCCTAAGGGCCACAGTGCAAAACTCGCCTACATGTTTATTGTATAAATATATAATAGATTTTTATATTACATTTTTACCTCACAAAATATATACCAAAGAAATATCGCATTTGTTTAACTCGAATCCGTACATCTACCCATTCTTTGGCTACAGAAGTTGGAAGGTATAATAATATACCTAGAGAACGTAGATATTGTTCACAGTGTAACTCCCCCTCTGAAGTAGAGGACGAATTTCATTTTTTATTGGTCTGTTCTAAATTCCAAAATCTCAAATCTCGTTTTATCAAAAGCTATTATTGGAAAAAAACATCTGTGTTTAAAGTCGCTCCGTTATTGAGTGTCCATAATATTAAAGAATTTCTTTCAAAAGTATTTTATTGACAATACATATATAATACAAACATATAAGTTAACATTAAAGAAGATATTAGAACAGTATTGACAAAAGAATAAGACAACAGGCTTTGCCTATATCAGTCTTCTTCTAATTCCGGTAGCTATGTACAATGCTTAAATGTATAAAATGTTGTGATTCGTTTCCTCTCACACTCATGTACACCCACACCCACACCAGCTTATGTCTAATACTCGTTATTTAAGGGATAAAACTTGCCTGAATAACAATAATTATAACAATACATGAATATTCATTTGGAAATTTATCTAGCACGTATAAGTAACGAAACGTTTTGATGATTTAATATAAGAGTCAACATGTATAAGAATAGTTTTATTTAATTGGTCGGATGCATTACTAATACCATATACTAAACAGTGCAGATTTAAATATCCTACTAGATTATAAATAGTGGTAATATGATGCCTAATATTAGAATACAGAGGACATTGAAAGAAAAAATGTATTAGATCTTCCCTCTGTACACCACATACACAGGAAGCATCATCAATCAGATGGTCTTGTAACTTATCACAGTTAAGATCACTTTTAAAATTTCTTAGCTGACATAAAATTATGTTAAGTTTCCTCGGAACACAGTTAATAAAAGTTTCTGAGACGGATGTATCAAAGGTTTTTTTAAGTTTCTTTTTAAAAGATGAAATTGAGATGGAGTCTCGTACAGTGCTATCAAGTGCATTCCATTTTACCATTGTAGAAGGGAAGAAGCTATTCATATAAGTAGTAGTTCTTGTCTGTGGTATATTAAAGAATCTGTTATTTCTGAAGGTATAGTTATTATTTACATTTAGAAATGGTTGAATGATATTATCGAGATAAGTTGGAGTGTAATTATTAAGAATCTTATACATTAATGTTAGTTTATGATTTTGTCTTCGTGTGTGTAATGTTTCAAGTTGTGTTTCAGNAGCCCCAATGGCCTAAAGTTTGAAACTTGGGACGTACTAAAATTATGATTATATCTAGGTAAGCTTGGGACGTACAAGAAATGTAATTATATCCAGGTAAGCTTGGGACGTGTTAGAACTGTTATTATATCTAGGTAAGCTTGNCCCCAATGGCCTAAAGTTTGAAACTTGGGACGTACTAAAATTATGATTATATCTAGGTAAGCTTGGGACGTACCAGAATGGTAAATATATCCAGGTAAGCTTGTGCCCTACTAGAACTGTAATTATATCTAGGTAAGCTTGGGACGTACCAGAATGGTAAATAAATCCAGGTAAGCTTGGGACGTACCAGAATGGTAATTACATCCAGGTAAGCTTGAAACGTTTCAGAATGGTAATTAAATCCAGGTAAGCTTGAAACGTTTCAGAATTGTTATTATATCTAGGTGAGCTTAGGACGTACCAGAATAGTAATTTTATCCAGGTAAGCTTGGGACGTACCAGAATGGTAATTAAATCCAGGTAAGCTTGAAACGTTTCAGAATGGTAATTATATCTAGGTGAGCTTGGGACGTACCAGAATGGTAATTATATCTAGGTGAGCTTGGGACGTTCCAGAATTGTAATTATATTTAGGTGAGCTTGGGACGTTCCAGAATTGTAATTATATTTAGGTGAGCTTGGGACGTACCAGAATGGTAATTATATCTAGGTGAGCTTGGGACGTACCAGAATTGTAATTATATCTAGGTGAGCTTGGGACGTACCAGAATGGTAGTTATATCTAGGTGAGCTTGGGACGTACCAGAATGGTAATTATATCTAGGTGAGCTTAGAACGTACCAGAATAGTAATAATATCCAGGTAAGCTTGGGACGTACCAGAATGGTAATTATATCTAGGTGAGCTTGGGACGTACCAGAATGGTAATTATATCTAGGTGAGCTTGGGACGTACCAGAATTGTAATTATATCTAGGTGAGCTTGGGACGTACCAGAATGGTAATTATATCTAGGTGAGCTTAGAACGTACCAGAATAGTAATAATATCCAGGTAAGCTTGGGACGTACCAGAATGGTAATTATATCTAGGTGAGCTTGGGACGTACCAGAATTGTAATTATATCTAGGTGAGCTTGGGACGTTCCAGAATGGTAATTATATCTAGGTGAACTTGGGACGTACCAGAATTGTAATTATATCTAGGTGAGCTTAGAACGTACCAGAATAGTAATTTTATCCAGGTAAGCTTGGGACGTACTAAGTATTTAATAAAGACAGTAAAATAAGGGTGAGCGGAATTTAACATTTACCCCATCCAGCTTTGCCCTTTGACCCTTTAGTTTTGACCTATGATAACCAAAATCTAATCAGATATCAAACTCTATTTGGCAAAATATGCAGTGAATTGGGGTTAATACAGCTTCATGCTCTTGGCCCTCAATGTATCAAAAGAACAACTACAAGTGTGCTATGTAGTGTTAATGATAGGAGAAACACCTATTCCCCCGTGACTGGTTCCTCTGACATTGTAATGGAACTTTCCGTCGCTTCTGTCACCCGTCAAAGTTCAATACAAAAGTTTATTACATGAGAGTATGAATTATTTATGTTGCGCACACAACAGAAATGCTATGATATTGAAATTATTGAATGATCCAGGTTACATGGTTTTAATACTGGCACCGAAAACGACACAACAGGACAGTATGTTTAATTTTGATGTGATAGAATAGGTATAATCAACAAATGTTTGTATGAAACATAAATAATGAACTAATATAAAAGTATTCTTGCTGATTAGTTTTTCCAACATTTTCTTGCCCTCGTTACATATTCCACAATTATACATTTACATGTTAATTAATTTCAAACATTTTCTCCTCCCCATAACATATTCCACTAATTATCTTTTAACACTGTAGATATTATGATACAAAGATAAACACGCTGTCATCACATGTTCTACCTTCACTGGCCAAATACCATGATCTTAGACCTCTTAGCTTTACAGCAGAAAAAATCAAAGTTTAAATATGTCTGACTCACAAGACCTTGAAAGTGGGTGATCAAGTTAATTACATTAAGTCTAATTTTATACAATATTCAGCTGTAAACACTACTGTATACCAGAATATTTTCGCTGTGTTAATATTTTCGTCTGTTTCACCCTCGGAAATGAGGGTGAATTTATTATGACATTAAATTTTTAGTCCAAAGCATATCATATTAAGTCATGACAAAGTAACAGATTTTACCGTTGAACGACAAAAGTTTGACTGAAAGAAAGTTCCCGGTATAAAATCACGAGGAAACATGGTATAATTATGTAATCAGTGGCTTACCGCCTTCCAGAATAATTTCTATATATGTATTATATACATTAATAATCTGTGAGTAAATAATATTGATAAATATGTATATTACATACGTTTAGAGAGTCTCTGATTCAAATACGTTTTTTTCATTTTACATTCTTAACGGCCCATCAAATGGAGGTCATTAGGGAAACCAAAGGGTTGGCAAAACCATGCAAAATGAAATGACATCAATCAAAGAAAAAGGTAAAAGACATTTGTCAACTTGAAAGTTAAAAGATAAAGGAGGGGTCCGTCTTTTGTCCGTGTAGCTGTATAGAACAGTTCAGTCAGTCTCTAGGCAACTGTAAGTCGACGTAGATAATACTTACATCACTGATACAGCTACGTGTACACTAGTTCTACTTGTATTAACGCATGTCGGGGTCCATACATCGGGTTAACAAGCCTTGATTAATTGTTCGTACATGTAAACTACAAGTGCTGCTCGGGTTTTACTGACATCAATGATGAAGTTGTTATTTGCGCTAGAGTGCGCGTGTTTGGGATGCTGAATGTGGCCTAATTTACGCGTCAGTGACGTGGTAAAGGAGAATCATCAATATATCATTCCATTGTTGATTTTGTGCTATGTTACAAGTTCTGTGATGGTTAAAAGCTGCATATATTAGAATGAACAGCTGCTTTTTCCATGGGACTACTTTTTGATTTTCCGAACCCCCATTGTTTGACAATTAGAGTTGGCTCCCCTTACATACAACACAATTTCGAAAATTTTGCTTTATTTTTTTATTTTTTGAAAATATTTTCAAATTTAGGAAAAAAGTACTTTGAATCATTCACAACAGAGGAGCTCACATGTATCGTCTGCTGTATTTCCATCGGACAGCTGACATTAATGCTAAAATGTTCGGTAATTTCGCCGTTTCAATGCCCGATATGGGCCTGTCCAGTGATGAAGACGGCATGGAAGATGATATGAATTTGATATTTGTTCAGGTCGACTGATCATCTAATTTATAATAATATGAGGTGTAACGTTGCTTTTTCTGTGAGCATTGACAAAGTCTGCATCTACATTTACAGGTGTGTCTTTTATCCTGGAAATATTTCAGTTGAACAAAGAAGGTCTAATAAATGAAATGGCTCTTGATACAAGCAGAGAAAATGTCTTGGACAGTTGAGTAAAACCTGTTACATGTAAGATCATATCGCAGAAAGAAATAGAATAATTTCTCAGTGTTTCAAGGTTGAGCAAAGACTGAAATTAAATGTGAATTGAGGGTGGTTTTGAACGCGTCTTTCCTTGATATACTTCCCTTGCAGGCTCTGGGAAAGAATAGGCCCGCAGTATCCCAGTACAGGCTGACTAATAAGGGTCCCCCTGTCAGAATTGGAGGCTTTTCTCTGTGTCTTCTGCTGAGGAGAAACAATAATTGATCTGATTCCCCCATTGTAACATTTGTAACTTTTCTTTCTCCTACATGAAAATCAATTTGTATCCCAGTAGCTCACTTTGGCCTTTGTGTTGACCGTTATGGTCTTAGTTTAAAACACGGAAACATTGACAAGATCTTTACGGTAAATAGCAGGAACGTTGTTTTTATTAAATTCACAATTATTTGGCTGCTGAAGGTATATATGGTACACACCTAAACGTGTTTTTCGTGTCTTGACATGTACAATTCCCCTGGAATCCCTAAACATTTACATTCTTTGTGAGTTTTTTTATTATATTAAAATTATATTCATTAACACTTAAAGTAGATCTATTATATTATTTTTAGCTTTGCTTCGACACTTTCTAATCAGACGTACATTCAGATAAAACTTACAGTTCAATAATTTGGTTGCTGAATAAAATAGTGTACGCTTCCTTACATGTACCCTATTTATTCACGTTATAACGCGCACACGCCTGCGGTGCTTTCTTATTAACAAATATGTTTTTTAACCCCGAACATGAATTGTATAGGTTATATATTACAGTTTTGTGTTCGTTCATCCTTAGCTTAGAAGCTCGGCTGGTTTTCACAAGCGCCAATACTTTCAAAAAGAATATATCAGAATACATGTAAATTATGAATTATCACACGTTTCACATAAACATTAAATATTGTTGTTAAATCAATGCGTTACTGAAGATACCGTAGAGAATGGATGTGTATCTCCAACCGTATATAGATTTTTGGTTTACAGTGGCTGTTTATAATTAATGATTTGACGTACCCGCCCACAGTAAGAAATAGTAGCATTGATCACATACCAACGCTAAGGTACGTTCCCTCAAACTACAGTACCCAGCCGATCACAAGCTTTAAGTAGTAAGTATCTTATTTTATTTTAAGTTATTTAATTCATACTTTGAACAAATCTGTATAAGACTTCAAGGCAGTAAAAGTAGTTGTTTGTCTTCCTAACTTAAGATTTCTGATAGTGAAATATTTCCCCAAAAGCGGAAGTGTGTCTGTCTAAAATAAGTAGGTGTTGATTATTACTATTGAAGTGTTAACAAGAGCACGCTCTCCACCTTTGATCCTGTGGATTATCCTATAGCATTATCTACAATTCAGTAGTCCCCGTCAATCGATGCACGGTGTTACCAAAAGTGTAAGATTTGACCTCAGATGTACTTTTGACCAAAGTGCTGCTCTCTATTGATATCCACTGTCTTACATGTTATAAGACGGTTATTATTTATCATTAGTTACCTTAGTAACGGTCTATTGTTGTTACATAACCATGAAACTCGTTGAGCATTGTGCCGCTTTTTCTCTTTACGGAACTTTCCTTCAACATATTATCTTTGTGAAATGGCAGTGTGGACAAAAACGAGATTTCATATATTCTTCTTATTACTCGAATGAGCTGCAGACTAAAACTAAACGGAATAATATCTCAAGTTTATCTCTGAGTGTGGTATATTATAGCTCTGAGTGTGGTATATTGTAGCTCTTAGTGTGATATATTATAGCTCTGAGTGTGGTATATTATAGCTTCGAGTGTGGTAGATTATAGCTCTGAGTGTGGTTGATTATAGCTCTGAGTGTGGTTGATTATAGCTCTGAGTGTGGTAAATTATAGCTCTTAGTGTGGTTGATTATAGCTCTGAGTGTGGTTGATTATAGCTTCGAGTGTGGTAGATTATAGCTCTGAGTGTGGTTGATTATACCTCTGAGTGTGGTTGATTATAGCTCTGAGAAAGTTATGCTATAGCTTTGAGTGTCGTATATTATAACTCTGAGTGTTGTTTTATAGCTGCGGTGAACTTTAGGAGTGTAATTTATCAATCTGATGTGTATGTTATATGTTCATCATAAAATGTTTATCAATATCATATTTTGAATAAATAACGTTGTCCTAGAGTTTGGTAGTGAGTTGAACATNGTTTGTTCAAATGAATGACCTTCACCCATATTCAAGGTCACGGGTGTCAAATATGTAAAAAACATTAAGCAACTTCTTTTGAATAACTAAAATGGACAGGGTGATGATATTTGGCCAGTAGTATGCTGAGATGAAGGGCTACAAAGTTTGTTCAAATGCATGACCTTCACCCATATTCAAGGTCACAGGGGTCAAATATGTTAAAAACTTTAAACAACTTCTTCTCAATAACCAAAATGCCCAGGGTGATGATATTCAGTCAGTAGCATACTAGGATCAAGGGCTACCAAGTTTTTTTAAATGTATGACCTTGAATCATATTCAAGGTCACAAGGAGCAAATGTGTTCAAAATATTTAAATAACTTGTTCTGAATAACCAAAAGACTCAGGATGTTGATATTCAATCAGTAGCATGCTGGGATCAAGGACTACTATGTTTGTAAAAGTGAATGACTTTGACTTATATTCAAGGTCACAGGGGTCAAATTTGTAAAATCTTTTAACGACCTCTTCTGAATAACCATGGGTCCCAGGATGTTGATACTTTGTAAGTTGCATCCAAAGATGAAAGGCTATAACATTTGTTCAACATAATGACTTTGTTCGACTTTCAATCACAGGGGTGAAATGTTTAAAAAAACAAAAATGGGACCTTTGAATGAATTTTAATCATAAATTCTGATATTTTGCCTGTAGCTTTATCTTAGATCACTTTTAAGGTTACAAATGTGAGATTTATACCAGGTGAGCGATGCAGGCCCATTGGGCCTCTTGTTCAAAATAGGGACAATTAAGGCATTAGATAAAACTTTTGGAAAGTAACCGACCTCCAGTATAGCATTGAACATCTTGTGTAAAATAGGA
>NW_018408190.1:6204-7608 GCF_002113885.1 Mizuhopecten yessoensis | reverse complement strand
CATTTGTCTTTTGTTGCAATAAAATTGATTTAAACTAAAATAACAATTAAGCGTAAATAGGCGCAAACACAAGTTTGAACACTCACTGCAAAAATAAAATAATAATAAAAAAACACTCACTGCAAAAATAAAATAATAATAAAAAAAACCAGTCTCCACGCATCTTTCGTTATACAGTATAACCTGTCTAAACCGACCCCTGTCTAATCCGGATCCCTGTCTAAACCGGCTGTTATTTGTGGTCCCGGCATATTCCCTATATAATCATAGTAGTAAAACCATGTATAACCCGGACCCTGTATATTCCGAAAACCGGCAGTGTTTCACAAAAATTGGCATAGTTATCCATGTACATTCCGGTCCTTAAATTTCTTTCGGCCGGCTACAATCTAAATCAAACAGTATTTGTATTTGAATGATTGAGTTAAAAAATAAAACTCTTCACAAAGCTGTCGTGTTGTAGAGTATTATGTAATGTATGCCCATGTTAATTTGTGTACTGATAAGCAAATGAATTGAACCTAACCGTACGGTACGGAGTAATCCGGGTGGTGTTGGGCAAAAGTACTCTGAACATGTCGTGACACTTGGGTTCTGTCTGTCATCGCGGTTAAAATACTCAACAGAAATGTATGCATTGAAAGAATGTGTACTTGTGACTTATGTAATATATAAAATAGAAAATTGAAAATATTTCAAAACAATTACTACAGGTTAGATATTATTGTTGTCACTGAAATGGACCGATTCGCCAGTTATATAAATATTTTGTCGTCTATAAAACCATACCAAATAAATAATACTTCTGTAAATAACGTTAAATGATACATCGTTTTGAATCGTAACTTGTCGTTGTCATTAAACGGCGTCATTTCCTGACCAGTCGATTGACCGAGTGGTTTTATGTCCGCTTCATTGACGTGAAGTCCGGTTATCCAGCAGACGAATGTGACCAGTTTCTGTGCCGAACTCTTTATATTACATATATACTGTTTTATTGCTTCAGTCCAAAAATACGGAAATGTAACAGACAAGAAACGTTTGTGTTTGCTATATTTTAAATGACTAATGTATGGCATATTTTGAATATGATCAACTTACCTACCAAATTGACTATATTGTCTCTTTCTTACGTTAAGTCGACGAATGGACAACATATTACCGACAAACAGTTACACATTTAATTTCATGCAACGTTCAAATGCTGTGCTACATTTTGTTTATATCGAGAATGAGATTAAAAATAAACCCTTTTCTTCATCTAATATGCATAAGTTACAACATCTTGGTTCAATAATGAAAGTCATCTCGACCTACTCTCTTAGCCTACTAAGGTGTGAAATTTGTGACCAGGTAAATAACACTACACACACCTGGGCCCAATGCTGACAGCAGGAGGCCCGG
>NW_018408190.1:2302-2784 GCF_002113885.1 Mizuhopecten yessoensis | reverse complement strand
TAGATGAGACACAATCGCTTGAGTGTGACGAGAATTTGCTGGAGTGGAGCCACAGGGACCTGAGAATCTGAGAATGATAATCGGGGATGGCATTTTTACCAAAAATCGATCTACACCCCCCCCCCCCCCCCCCCCCAAATGTGTTTAAATTACTCTAAACACCTTAGTTTCGGTCCAAATAAAGCTGTAACCAACTCTCAAGTCCCTGTGGAGAGGAGAATCGACAAGTACATCAACCAGAGACTTATCAACCAATCAAATGCACGAATATGATCCAAACACCAACAAATCTAAGACGAATCCCGATACTTGTGGTATTAATAATACGTATTTCATTTTGTTGTTCATTATACCACGAGTAAAAAATAAATTTAGAAGTTATAAACAAATTATCTGTATGAATATAATATAATTCCGTGTATGTTGTAGATCGTAACATTACCTTGGTGGTGTTCCGTGGAATAAGTTGTATGTTCAAAGAC
>NW_018408190.1:0-864 GCF_002113885.1 Mizuhopecten yessoensis | reverse complement strand
TGGCTCGGACGGGGATTGTGATGACATTGACCGGCCGTTGCATCAGTCTCGTCCAATGAGATGGACAGCAAGCACATGCCGAGAATAGAAGCTGTGTCACAGTTGTCAATGTCGAATGATTCCGACCAGGAAAACATCCTTACATCAAACAGACATTATACAAAAAATTAAAAAACACATTTAATGGTTTGGACCTCCTAATGGACAATGGACATTTTAAGTAAATAAGGTTTTCGCCTGATAATATACACATTTTACTTAGGTTGCTGCAAAATGAAAATGGAAAGATTTGAAGTGTATTTAAGCATTGAACGCGCATTATGATTTGTTTGCTTGCAAAGCTGTGTCATTCAAATAGATCATAAATACCATACAAAAACTACGGAAGCCCTGGAGGGACATTTTTTGNTGTTATTACTTATTTGTTATTACTTATTTGTTACTACTTATTTGTTTTGTCAGTTATTCCGCCATTTTATTCAACGAAAGGCGAGGATGGACGTTAAACCAAGCATTTCGAGGATTCTCTTCCTATTATTGTGTTTCTGTACCGTTTATGTAAAGAGTGTAGTACCGTCCAGTATCCCATTGCACGGAAGTGGTTTAAGCAGAAATGAATTGATAAAACTCTATTTTATGGAGGGACTGAAGTATGTTGAAATAACACTGTTTTTGTTCTGTAGACACAACATTAAAATCAGCGTTCGTCAGTTGAAGCGTATCTTAAGAAAGCTAAATCTACAGAAACGTCCTCAATACTACTCATGTAGACAAAATGTAGTTGATAGAATAAGGCAAGAGTGTAATGTTAGCGGACAGTGTGTAGGTTATAGAACAATGTGGAAAAGGCTTGTCAGAGATCAT
>NW_018408189.1:36212-67187 GCF_002113885.1 Mizuhopecten yessoensis | reverse complement strand
GATTGAGACCAGTCACTGGTAAGTCCCTACCACAAATCAGATTGATGCCAGTCATTGGTAAGTCCCTACTGCATACAGATCAGATTGAGACCAGTCACTGGTAAGTCCCTACCACAAATCAGATCAAGACCAGTCACTGGTAAGTTCCTACCACGGAGAGCTGACTCAAGGGTTCGTCACTAACACTAGTCTGCTAGTCCTGGACTAGTTCACTTCAGCAACGACTAGTGAATCAACTTTCCTTACTGGTCCTGTGGACTTAAAAACAATGATATGTTAATATCACAATATCATTGGATTGCTAGCATATCACAATATCATTTAATTGCAAAATAAGGATATTCCTTTTGGAAAAGTGTTTAAAATAGAAATGTGTTGCAAAATGATTGTAAAAAAAATCCTAAAACTTCACCATGTTTTTATGGCAGAATGTATTTTATGTCCCCTGCAGTCAAATATGTTTTATGTTACGTGCTGGAGATGTTTATGTAAGGAAATCTTGGACTAGTTACATTGATGTAGGACTAGTAAATAATGTATTCAAAGAGTCCTGTGGACTACCTAAGTAAAAGTAGTAAGTGTCTTGCCCCGTTAGTCTGCATGGTACATGACTCAATTGTAGGAACATCAGTTGTTTGTATATCTAAAATGACATCAAGATGACTTTTATATCTGTTGATATCTGAATGAGCTATGAACATGGGACGAAATGTTCATGATTTTGACCCAAAATTAGACAATTAAATTCACATTGTATATAAACCTGTTTTCAAACATCCTTACTTTTTAGGTATATGAATTGTCACAACCACGTACGTGCATGCTATTCCACGAAATTATGGTTAAAAAGTTCATTTTTCGTGATTAGTTTTTACACTTGTCATATTATTGTGCGGATCATATTTTACCGATCACGTAATTTACCAACAAAATCGCAAAATATCATCACTGCAGAAATATCCTGCTGTACAGAATGTGGACTGGTTGAAACGTTAACTGTTCCGATGTTCACTGTTTTGAAAAAACACTTTAACCTTGACATTTGTGAACAAATATCAAAGTTTTATATTTCATATCATCAGAACTAAAATAATATAGACCTCAGTGTTTGTCATTTTCGTAAAAAAAAATAAAAAAATTCAGTGACATCTAGTACTTTAAAACAGATTCTTCATTTGAGAGGCACCAGATTTTATTCTCGTGACAGGGTGTATGGTTTGTGACCAAGAGTGTTTCTAATATATTGTTTGTTGCATTTCAGCTTTGGCACGAAAAGTATGATAAATTCCGGAAGCTTGTGTACTGGTTTGTTCAAGATGTTCGATACTACAATGAGGAAAAGTGAGTATACAGACTTTAATGTGCCATTATTAGTCCCCTACCGGTGAAACCGGGGGGAATATAGGTTTCCTCTCCGTCCGTCTGTGTACGTACGTACTTAACACCAGTGTTTGTCAGCGTTCTAGCTTCATTCCTTGAGGGATTTTGATCAAAACTCACACAATTACATAGGACCATAATATCTCGGACAAGTTCGAGTTTCAGGGTTGTTGGGTCAATATCACCGTTATTATTTTTATAAAATCATTGTCGGCACTCTAGCGGCTTATTTCCTTGAGGGATTTTGATCAAACTTCACACAGTTACAAAGGACGATAATATCTCGGACAATTTCGAGTTTCAGGGTTGTTGGGTCAAGGTCACTGTTACTATTTTTAGAAAATCCTTGTCAGCAATCTAGCGGCTTGATTCCTTGAGAGATTTGGATCAAACTTCACACAATTACAAATGACCATAATATCTTGGATAAGTTCGAATTTCAGGGTTTTTGGGTCAAGGTCGCTTACTGTTTTAAAAAAAATCATTGTCAGCGCTCTAGCGGCTTCATTCCATCGGGGATTTGGATCAAACTTCACACAATTACAAAGGACAATAATATCTCAGACAATTTCGAGTTTCAGGGTTGTAGAGTTTAGGTCAAGGCCACCGTTATTATTAATACAAAATCATGGGCAAGTTGAAGCCTGTGATGGACTGATGATCGATATATAATAATCGAACATCGATCGATTTGTCCTGTTGGATTGCGATTATCGATAACAAATTCCATTATCGATATAATCGGTTCATTACTGAACTTAAAGTGTCAAATGTGTACGTAATATACAGTATACATGGAACTTCATTTATTCTGATTTTTTTTTACAATATGATTGATGGTAATGTAGAATAGAAAAATTACATTAAATTCAGGTACAATCTAATTGTTTACTTTTCATTTTCCCAAATTAACACCAAAGGGCACAGTTTTTATAAATCATTACAGTGTAATAGCTAGCGGGGCCCGGGTGGGTAGGGGACATGTATTGCTTCAGCAATACTCAGTATGCTTGTTAACATTAACTTTAACAAAATCTCAGTATTATATAATTTTGTAATTATAAATATTAGAAATTATTGAAATAATTAAACTTTAATGATAATTGTATTCACTGTTGCCATTTGAATGTAAACAATTACACAAAATGTTCACCACAAATAAGGAAGATTGTTTTAGCTCACATGGCCCGAAGGGCCAAGTAAGCTTATGGGATGGTGCGGCGTCCGTCGTCGTCAATATTTTACTTTAAACAACTTCTTCTCAGTAACCAAAAGGCCTAGGGGGATGATATTTGGCCAGAAGCATGCTGGGATGAAGGGCTACCAAGTTTGTTTAAATAAATGACCTTGATTTATATTCAAGGTCACAGGGGTCAAATATGTTTAAAACCTTTAAACAACTTCTCCTGAATAACCAAAAGGCCTAGGGTGACTAAATTTGGGCAATAACATGCTGGGATATAGGGCTACCAAGTTTGTTCAAATAAATGACCTTGATTTATATTCAAGGTCACAGGGGTCAAATATGTTTAAAACATTTAAACAACTTCTTCTGAATAACCGATAGGCCTAGGGTGATGATATTTGGCCAGAAGCATGCTGGGATGAAGGGCTACCAAGTTTGTTTAAGTAAATGACCTTGATTTATATTCAAGGTCACAGGGGTCAAATATGTTTAAAACCTTTAAACAACTTCTCCTGAATAACCAAAAGTCCTAGGGTGACTAAATTTGGGCAATAACATGCTGGGATATAGGGNCATTTGAACAACTTCTTCTGAATAACCAATATGCTTTGGGTGCATAAATTTGGCCAGTAACATGCTGGGATAAATGGCTATCAGGTTTGTTCAAATAAATGACCTTGATTTATATTCAATGTCACAGGGGTCAAATATGTTTAAAACCTTTAAACAACTTCTCCTGAATAACCAAGAGGCCTTAGGTGATGATATTTGGCCAGTAGCATGCTGGGATGAAGGGCTACCAAATTTGAACAAATAAATGACCTTCATGCATTTTCAAGGTCACAGGGGTCAAATATGTGAAAAAAACTTTAAACAACTTCTTCTGAATAACCAAAATGCCCAGGGTGATGATATTTGGCCAGTGGCATGCTGGCATGAAGGGCTACCAAGTTTGTTCAAATGAATGACCTTGACCAATTTTCAAGGTCACAGGTGTCAAATGTCTTAAAATTTTCAAACAACTTCTTCTCAATAACCAAAAGGCCCAGGGTACTGATATTTGGTCTGTAGCAATCAGGGCTACCAAATTTGTTCAAATGAATGACCTTGACCCACTTTCAACCTAATGTCATTGTTTGACATTCAAGGTCACACTGATATTCTGCCTGTAGCTGTATTTTAGTCCACTTTTAAGATTACAAGTGTGAGATTAATACCAGGTGAGCGATGCAGGCCCATTGGGCCTCTTGTTACTATCACCCTAGTAACGTGATTATATCTAAAGAATATTGATCAAATTTCAATTTTAGATACAAATACTTTTCTTGTAAATTTATCCAAATATATGTTGTGAATTATACCTATTAACAAATATGTGCATCTGAATATATGGATGATTGCAATCAATTTGTTATTTACTGATAAAATAGACAACTATAAAATTTGAACTTGAGTGTAGATTGTTTATGACCTGCAGCATGTTTGATAACTCCCAGCTTATTTAAATTTGTTGAAAATCTAAAAAACAAAATGACCTGGGGCCTGTGTCAATTTGGACTTGAGTATAGCTTGCTTGGGAACCCTGGTTTCTGCATGAAATAAAATCTTTTAAATCTGTTCAAATCTGGATTGTTTATGAACTGGGGCCTTTGTAAATTTGGACGGAAGTCATTATTGTTTGCAGTGTCAATTTCAGACCTCTGAGTTAACATGAAAGAATCAGTAACAGAATTGATAATGTCTATGTTGCAGACCTAATATATATATGATGAACATTTCCTTCTGTTTGTAGCTATGAGAAAGCCATGTCATAGTTCCTACACATATATGAACATAATCAGAAACTTCTGAGCGAGTTTGAGAAGACGACACTGTATGCTTGTAAGATCACACATGACCATGATATTGTATGTATACCATAAAAAAATCTCCGTTTTTAGTGGATTTGTTTCTTTAACTCAATTCACCCCTGAAGACACATGTAAACTCCTCTAGTTCAAAGGTTGGAATAAGTGAAGAAGTCATTTAAGCTGAAAAATACTAATTTTTGAAACTTAAAATGTAACCTCATTTGTTTTTAAAATTAAGAAGTGTCATGAAAAATTTTGTTACTTCGAGTTAACCTAAAAACAAGTGACATAACATGTCAAAATCTGTGCGATGGTTTTGTTACACTGCATAACAGCCTGAGTTCATGATGAACATGTGTTTGTTCCTGTATATCAACTCTCCCTCATATTTGTAAAACAAAATTGCAAACCAAGATGACAATTATCTCCCTTTGACTGTTGGTGGTCATGTGAACAAAGCGTTAACAAACCCTATCATGTACTTAGTCAGACATGGAAGTACAGTAAGTGTGATTATGTGGGCTGTATATATTGAACTATGTAACAGTTTTGATTAGCTTTCTAAAGAATGATATGAATTCAATGAAGAAGAAGGGAAAGGGGACAGATTATTCTTGAAAAATTGTCTTTGAACTTGATCCATTGATACATTTCATAATAAAATTGTATCCGGTGTAGAAGTAATTTCTTTCCCCATCTGAAAGTTTCCACAGGGAAAAAATCAACTAGCCAATTCTTTCCCCGGGGAAGAAATAGGCTAGCTGTTTTGTTTTCCCTGGGGGAAGAAATAAGCTAGCTGTTTCTTTCCCTCCTAGTTTATTTTCCCCCAGGGAAGAAATTAGCCAGTTTATTGCCCCCTTCCTTGTATTGGTTAATGGCTAGTCAATATTTCCCCCCCCCCCTCTGTATAAGTTAATAGGGGAGAAACTATTGGCTATCCCCCCTCCTTAAAAAATCAAACATGAGGGGGGAAAGAATCTACCTGCAAATAAACCCTACCACCCACAAATGAATGCCAAGGGGGTTAAGAACNGTTCCACCCTCTCTTAAAATCAATACCAAACATTTAAAGAGAGGGGGAAATCAGCTAGTTGTTATTTTCCCAGGAGGAAGAATCAGCTAGCTAATTTCTTCCCCCGGGAAAAAAAACTATCTAGTGGATGGAAGAAACAGGAGAAGGGAAAACATTGGCTGTTACATCGGCATGACAATTATTAGTCATAATGGAGCCTGTCCTACCATTACTTCTAGGACCAAGACTTGGGTCTGTTTAGGAGTCTGTTGTAGCAACCTAACAACCCATTATGAACGCCCATATATTATTCCAGGCCCAGTAAAAATCATTGATTGTTTCCCCAAGAAACTAAACATTATGATGTTGTAAACATACTTGATTGTTTCCCTCAGAAACTAAACAATATGCTATAAAATCCCTTGATTGTTTTCACCAGAAACTAAACAATATGATGTAAAAATCCCTTGATTGATTTCGCCAGAAACTAAACAATATGATGTAAAAATCCTTAATAATTTCCCGAGAGACTAAACAATATGATTATGTAAAAATCCTTGTTTGTTTTTTCCAGAAACTAAACAATATGACGGCGGCCCGTTTCCAAGACCAGGATGATGTGACGGACACGCTACACGTGATGAACACACAGATGTTGCCATGCCTACAGCCAATGACACACTCCTCCTCACAGGAAGACATGAGTGCCATGGAGGTGGTGCGGGAAAAGTGGTGTGCCTTCCTAGGGCAGGAGATTAACGGTGAGTTCTAGCGAGGTTAGTGATCGGCAATCGTCTAAAAATCACAATCGATAATCAGTTTGTTATCAGAAGCTGAATATGAGTTGCATAATTGGTATATAATTGTATTGGACTGAATACTAAAATTAAGTGACAAGGGCGGAATTTTGATCAATTACCGTGTAAAGTGTCAAAACAAGATTTGCCCTTGAAACACCCATTCTTAGGTGCATGCCAGAAAAGGCCCTAAGGTACGAAAAATACTTAAAAAGTACTTGAATTTTGAAAGATATCTTGATGATCAATAAATGAATTGATAAAGACCTCCAGCCATACGTATACGGAAACTATTAATATGATTTAAGAGGAAATAAAATGTATCATACGGAAAAGTTAAAGCAATCTTCATTTATAAATAAAACACTGCTGACCCCAGGGTAGTTACTTGTTACACACCCTGTTAAGCAATATTATTTTCCCCCGCTTTCACTGAAACGGGGGGTATTAATTTGGGTTTGTCCGTCCGTCTGTCTGTCTGTCTGTCTGTCTGTCTGTCTGTCTTGTTTGTCTGTCACGCTTCGTTTCCGTGCAATAACTGCAACAAATGTTAACCGATTTTCTTCAAACTTGGTAACAGGGTAAAATGCCTGAATGGCTAAATCTAACGTTAATAATGTTAAACCAACAATATGTCCTGCAAGCGAGGGATATAAATCCACGAATTTGCTTGTTATCTCTTATTTTGGTCGAGATGTACTTAAAGGGGCTGGTCGGGGGAAAATGTCATATTTGCTAAAATGGCATACACATGTTTAAAATACTTCCTTATGAAATATACCGATTCAAATTTTGCTGACATTCACTCTGAAGCAGCATGTTAGGTGGACACGAACACGCAGCGCATATTCTTCTCGATAAGTGGTAAGTGTGCCAGGCTCTCAACTGTTCGCAATTATAGAACATAAGTTGTATATATTTACTTTATGTGAATAATTTTGTTGGCAAACGGTACCTTTAATATGTTATTAGGGCGCACATGTAATAAGTGTCCAGGAAAAATGTAAATTTATGGGAAACTGACACCTTTCTTTCACGTCTGTTTTGTCCGTTTTCAGTGGGGCCCCTTGGGGGGTAATTTTTTACATAAACTAGTGTACAGACAAAACACAATTCTGTTTGGGGTGGTTTTTGAAATTATGAATTGTTTTTATTATTTTACACGTGTTTTTATCTTTATTTTCGGTGTTATGATATAAAATAAGAGTTTTAAAACATCAATTAGTAAATTGTAAGCCCTATCAGACGAGTATAATTTATCTATAATTCTCTTACATCCAAGATGGTAGAGCTACATGTATATGTAATGAAGGACAAAAGTAACTGCATGAAAATACAGATTATACTCTGCTAATAGTGATTACAACCAAATCTACTGTACATGTGAATTATTTAATAATGTTCATGGATCCTGAATTCATAGAACTTTGTTTATATTGACAATATTGACGATATTGACGGAGGAAGGTCTAAAGATGAAGTTGAAGTTTGTCATATACTACTGCAAAAATAAATATTTCCAGTTAGAAATTTCCTACAAAAGTCGCCGGAAGGGGTTGTGGGGGTGTTTGCTGGTTGATTGCTTTGAAAAATGCTCTGATATTATAGTCATAGACAGTACCTGCATTCTGTTTACAGTAAATATAAAAACAAATAGTATAACCCCTTCTCCTTGTATATAAATAGTTCTCATTGATAACGATGATTCATGGTGAACTGTTTTAGCCATCAACCCTTTATTGGTCCAGGGTCAAGGAGAGTGTATATGTGACTCCTATAGCTAATATAACATCCATCACTGGTGGGGGTATCATGAAATTCAGTAAATGTTCAATGATATTTCTTAAATTGTGATAAAAAAAGATATTGGGAGAATATTTTATTTTTCAAATTATTTTTATTTTTTCCATGTTTTAGGTGTGCTTCAGTGACACAAGAAAGTCATGGTGTAACCACTGCCACACCTGGTACATTAATGGGGGTACATGGCACTTCAAGGGAGACACCTACATGTAGCACTTCTCGGTCTAGAAAGGCATCACACACATCTACAGGGGCACCGGTACTGATTACACACCTGCCCATAAAGAACCTAGCCTATCTGTAGATACACTAATGTCCAACGTCTCAGATATAGAGTACCTTCATGTACATGTATGTATATACTTTTATGGAAAATATCACCCACAATGCGACACATAAATTGTCGTAATATATATTATGTATACATCACATGTATGATAGGCTTAGCTAGTAACACTTGTGAAATGTGTACTGTATGTATGTATACAGATGGTAAATTATAATAAAATTAAAACATTGCCATGAGATCTTAGGTCAAAAATTATAATTGTATTTTGCATTAGACCAGTTTTAATTATATGTTCCAGTACGACTTTGTCTGGGCATACTGTTTTACCCCATTCCGCCCGTGTGTTCGTCTGCTGGTTAAAGATTTTCTGTAATTTTGGGTAAATCTAGAAAAGTACGAGTGGTAGGCAAAAGAAACTTGAAATGATGTAACATAATGGATAATGCAAAACAAATATGACATCAGGTTGTGTAAAGCTTTAATTTTCTGACATTTTTGGGGTAAAAATACACATAACTTGTACTTCGCAAGATTTGAGAAATGGTCTACTGCAAATAAAGCATAGGAAAGGCAGCTTTCATGTTTCTAGTGGGTTTTTCCCCAAACATTCTATTTGCCCAGTGATGAATCTACATTTATTTTGTGTGTATCATTTCCAGTTTTGGTAAAACTAGCGGGTTCAATCATGTTACAGTATTTTCAATATTTCCAGAAATGTTATGGTTCCCAACAAAATTTTCTGACTTGCATGCATATTTATCAGTTGGCCCCAGAGGTCCCAGACACAGGGTAGGATAGGGTGCTAAACAGATTTAAAATTTGGTTATGATTATTACATATGTACTACAGTAGATTCACTAGATTGCCTGACACATATTGATGCAATTAATTCTCTGAATCTTACAGGCATAGCCATAGATTCTGGTAAATAATAATTCTTCTTTTATTTTCATATTGCTATCAAAGCAAAAACATACAAAAATATTGATGTACAGGACTACATTTTACACCAAAATACCATACATGAAGCTTGTAAGTGGGGCAACTTTAAAATGAAGAGAGATGACAGACAATATTGAATAAGACTTCCCTTGCTACTCATTTACAATTATAACACATGAACAAATGGTTGTTTGAATAAAATAATGAATGTGTGATTGAACTTCAGCAATGAGATGGATGATTATATCATGTAAAAAACAAAATATGAATGAATGTATGAACTAATGATTGTCTGAGACTCTAAGTATGGTGTACGATAGCCCTCCTGCGAGAGAACATTTATTGTAAAGAAGCTGATACCAGGGCCCCAACCCTGGCAGCTTTCAATTGTAAAAATAAATCTGGAACAATAAAAATTTTGAAAAAAAATGAAAGCATTTTGAGTTTCTCGACTCCTTTCATAAGATCAGTAGACACAACAAAGAAACGGTAACCGACAATATTTGTCTAAAATTGAGACTTGTATACAGAGACTAGTAATTTGTTCTTTGCCTAAACTCCTCGTGGTATGAGGTCATTTAATACAAGAGGCCTTGGAAGGCCCAATATGCCAGTTATTATATTCCAACTTTTATTGGTAACTACATAATGATAAAAGATGAAAGTATACAAATACATGTATACAGCAATTTTGATTATAAACTTGACCTTGAAATTTGACCTGGTGATATTTAACTGTGGCCATGTGACTCCTTGATGGATTCCAACCAATTCTGCTTCAACAAAATTAACCTCTGTAACCTTCACCGTTGGTCGTGCAACCCCTTGTTCTATCTATATATATAACATCCAAGTTTAGAGCCATGAGTCTTACAGTGATTCTGTTATTTGTAACAGACCTGTATTAATTTGTATTCGCATTTTTGGTAACTGAGGGATTTTCAAATCACAGAATATGTATGCAATCATTTTATATATATATATGATATAATTATGTGGTTTATGATTGCATAATTTAAATATTATAGGGCAATTAGTATGTGTAACTTGTGTACATTCAAACATTCTGCTTTATTTATATCACAGTAAATGTAGAATAGATTAAAACTGGATCTTAAAAGTGATGGTGTGCGTAATAAACGTCTATAATCAACTGATAGGCCTATTTATCAAAGTTTCAATGACGCAGGGTCAATATGCCTGTTAACTTGAGGTTGAAACGTTTTCTTCCCTTCAAGTTTGGTCTAGATAAGTCTTTGGGCCGTTTTAATTATCTAATTAGTATTCCCGACAGTCCAAGGCAAACACTTGTTGTGTTTTCATTAACGATATGCTACTGTTGCTTCAAAATAGTAAATACAACTTTACAAATGAAACGATGACATTGATGACGGGATTTAGATTACCCCTCACGGGGCCCCATCGCTGCATTGGACGGTGATTTGCAGTTATTTCCACGTTTATTGACATTATCATCAATACCGTTATGTATAACAACAACATAGAGGTAGGAATACTACACTTGCATCATACATGACCTTTGAAAACAATTATTTACGTATAGTATTGCTGTCTTGTTCGCTAGTTGAGTCCGACATGGCTGATAGACGGCGTGCTATTGTTGATATCTTCATTGCCTCGCTTTCGAAACAACCACGTGACACATATAAATAGATCTACGCTAAATTTACGCGGGGCTCCCCCGATCTTTCAGTGGTCAAAACTGGACATTGCAAGCAGAACTCGACCATCATATTACCGTGGTATAATTTTTGGACGACCAGAGAACGCATTTAGACCCATTTATTGTGTAATTTTTTCCCCGACCAGCCCCTTTAAAGTAATATTTGGGTTCCATCTACTGTGGCATTTTTGTTCTAATGGTACTATAATCATGTATACATTTTTCTATTTCACAGCTCGCAAAATTGAGAAGCTCCAAGATTTCATGTCAAAGTTGTTTGATCCGCCGAGCAAACACGTCCCCCTGCTCTACAGACTGTTCAGATGCAGGATTTACGGGACTTATACTGACAGTATGTAAATGTGATAGACAGCGCTGTCAACAGTGGATCAGTGGAAAAGGCACTTAAATGTCAGTGACGGTCAACATCGGTCAGTACAGAGGATCAACGGTCAATGTTTGGTCGGCACAGAGGATCAGCGGTCAATGTTTGGTCGGCACAGAGGATCAACGGTCAATGTTTGGTCGGCACAGAGGATCAACGGTCAATGTTTAGTCAGTACAGAGGATCAAGGGTCAACATTGTCAGTACAGAGGATCAACGGTCAACATTGGTCAGTACGGAGGATCAACGGTCAATGTTTGGTCATCACAGAGGATCAACGGTCCATCTTTGGTCGGCAGAGGATCAACGGTCAGCATAGGTTAGTACGGAGGATCAACGGTCAATGTTTGGACATCACAGAGGATCAACGGTCAATGTTTGGTCATCACAGAGGATCAACGGTCAGCATTGGTCAGTACAGAGGATCAACGTTTAGTAGTAGGAACAATTGAAATGTCCTTAGAAAACCATTGCAGTGTTGTCAGAGGCAATAAACAGTTGGCTTATTATCAATGTCAAATCATTGAAGTGTTGTCGCTGATGAAACCATTGAATCATTGCCAGGTCCAGACGGTTAACTGTTGTCGCTGAGGAACCATTGAATCATTGCCAGTTTCAGACGGTGAACTTTCTCGCTGATAAACCATTGAATCATTGCCAGGTTCAGGCGGTTAACTGTTGTCACTGATGAACCATTGAATCATTGCCAGGTTCAGACGGTTAACTGTTGTCGCTGAGGAACCATTGAATCATTGCCAGGTTCAGACGGTGAACTTTCTCGCTGATAAACCATTGAATCATTGCCAGGTTCAGGCGGTTAACTGTTGTCACTGATGAACCATTGAATCATTGCCAGGTTCAGACGGTTAACTGTTGTCACTGATGAACTATTGCATTTTTGTCAGCTTCAAACGCCTAACTGTTGGCACTGATAAACCATTGAATTGTTGTGAGCTTAAAACGCCTAACTGTTGGCACTGATCAACCATTGGATTGTTGTGAGCTTCAAACGGCTAACTGTTGGCACTGATAAACCATTGAATTGTTGTGAGCTTCAAACGGCTAACTGTTGGCCAAGTTCGATGACCACTTTCAGAAAACGCCATTTGGCTGATTAATGGCCCCTTGAACTACGAAAAACATCATTATCTGCTGCATTTCGTTTCTATGCAATAACTACACGAATGTTAACCGATTATTTTCAAACTTGGTCACAGGGTAAAATGCTTTAAGGGCTCGACCAAGTTCGATGACCAGTTTCAGCGAACCCCATTGGGCGGAGTTATGGCCCCTTGAATAACGAAAAACAGCCTTATCTGCCGTTTCTGTTCATTTACTCTTACAAATATTATCCGATTGTCTTCAAACTTAGCAACAGGGTTCAACGCATTAGGGCTCGGCCATGTTTGACAACCACATTAATCGGACTCCATTTGGCAGAGTTATGGCCTCTTGATTAACGAAAAACGTCATTATCTGCCGTTTCCGCTTAATAACTCTAGCAAATATTAGCCAAATTCCTTCAAACAATGTTTATGTTCCTCGGTCTTTCGACCCATCTCCGCCCCTCTTTGGTTTTCGTGTGATAATGGCTGTAGATATTGTTCAGATGTTTCAACCGAATTCCGTATGCACATCCGACTCATGCTAATTTTGCCAACCGATGTGATTTGTGCATATTTACGGACAATCAATGAGGTATAGGTCATTTTTGTTTCAAGCTATACATGATGTCTCAACTGCACGATACTCACATTTTTAAACCTAACCTCAATAATGTTAACCTACAATATGTCCTGCAAGAGGGGGATATACATTCCACAAATTTGCTTGTTGGGATTTCATTTGGCAGTCTCAATGATTTTTTTTTTTTTAAAAACGCTCCAGACACAAAAATTCTGCTGAATAACTTTGATGTACAGTCAAAGTATTGCCTACCTACACTATTCAGTTCCGTGGAAGTTTTTGAACAGCCAAAATTAAAGTATAGGTAACCATATGCATGTTGAAGGTATAGCATAGAGGTACACTACTGTAACATGGGCAGGTATTTTAGCCTTAAAATAGCAATATCAACTTTCAGTAAAATAGTTCTATTTAAAACTTAATTACTAGATAATTATGTGTTCACAATATATTTTTTTCCATTTTCATTCATCCAAACAGACTTTGTTTCTACAAAATGAAGATCTTTGGATCATTAATGAAACATGAAAAATCAGAATTTCTATCAATTCTGAATGTAGCTAGTACTGCCCAAAACCAAACCTAACCTATTAGCTAAGGTCAAGACTGATGATTGAGATATCATTGTACTTCTTACCGATTTGATGCCAAAACTAGTCAAACAATGTAGGTGATTTTATGTTGACGTTAAATCTTGTCAAATTCGACATTAGAACAGATGTGGAAATTGTAAAATTTAAGGTTACTGATATTCTAGCAAAAAATTGTAACATTGAAAGTTTTTTCCTAAGAATAATTTTGAAGATATGCATGTTGATTGAAATGGCTCACTTGCTTGTGTACCTAGTGAAAAGCCATACCCTAAGATCTGAGGTTTCTTCGCATTAGAATAGACACATATCTAACGATTTGATACATGTCACTTATTTATATTGCTTAACCCTTTCACCCCTAGGTGACTTTAGTAGACTCTACCACTCATTTGTTAGGATGAATCCATTATGGTTTACAGTGATGAAAGGGTTAAAGAACTGGAAAATGTGAACTCTGTGATCTTCAAAAAATTGTTAAAAAAATGGAACTGGTTTCTATTTTGTCAGTGTTTTAAAATAATGTTTTTATTGCTGTTTTCTTTATCACATGGCAAGCTTGTTGAAAGATTCAATAGTTCTGTTTTAGTTAATTCTGGAAATTTCATTTTGATTACAAATAAAATTTGGGAGATGGAATTTGGTTTCCCAAGTAGGTGAATAATCATGAAAGGCTGATTGTGTAAAGGACAAGTTAAAATTGAAACTAATTTTACTTGATCTTGAAGGTAATTCATAATAAAAAATATGTCGGAGAAGTTAAAAAATATTGTCATGATAAATAGCAATTGTTTTAAATATTTTTGACAAGATTTTGACTAAGGATTTTATGTTCAGGGTGAGTCCTGTGTTCTTAATTTTTTTTCTTTAGTTTATTTGGTTTTTCTTGTATGCATCTTTTAACCCTTTCACCCCAACGTAATTTTAGTTAACTCTACCATGCATTGATCTAGATAAGTCCATTGGAATACAATGGTGACAATAAACTTTTTCAGATTCGCTTTTAAGCTTTTCATTCTAACCCGAGTTTCTGCTGATTTTAGGTACGTTTTAGTATCATATTCTTGTTATTCGAAATTCAAAATTAATAAAAATCCATACAAACAGTACGCTATAGGAGGCAATCTTACTGTGTTTTGATCAACTTCAACATTGTGTCTTGCTGTTTGAAAGCTGAACAAGGACCTCATGATTTCTTTGCGTGGATAAAGAATGGATCTATATGTAAGTTCAGCACAACAGTTATCCCAAGATTCACCAAAATCTTTCTGAGTAAGGACAATGTTTTTGTAACCAACCATATTTTACCTTTACCGTAACGTTCAAACCACATTATAAGCACGGTTAGTAAAATTTGTTGGCTAAACTTTAGCTTTAAAACTGTTATATACAAAAGATTTTTCAATTATTCTGGCACTTTTCTTTGGAATAACATTTTAATTGAGGTTCCTTAACGAAACTTAGGAACTTCAGGAAAAATGACCGTATTTATAGAATTATTGCTGAAAATCAGCTGGAACTCTTCATAAGGAGAGAGATATTTGCATTGATGTGTTACTATTTATATGAACTACCTGTATATAGTGCGTTACGAGGTAGATACGCGAGTGTTGCCAGGTTGATTTGCTACCTGTATTAGATAGACGCTATACCTGCTGTAAATATGTACCAAAGGTAGCTTCACTGCTTTGTTCATAGTACCCCAGACTGTACAGTAATGTTGAAAGTTGAAATGAGAGGAAATATATCTGTGAGAGTTGTTCAAAAAGAATAAAAAATTGAAATCTTAAAGAAATTGTGTTATATTTTATATTCTGTTCCAATGGAAGGCTGGTAATGTTGTTCTGTATTAGTTCTCAGACTCTGGTATCAAGTTTCATTAATTTTATCAATCATAAAGCAAAGATTCAAAATCTTTGATATTTTCATAATTATTAAACTGAAAGCGAAATCTACATATCCTGGAATTAAAAATAGCTTCTTATACCAGATCAAGATATGACTACCAAAACATTCTGCGAAACATTTAATATGAAATAGAAGTGAAAACTGATGAACTGTTTCCTGAAATATAACAAAATGGATTTTGAATCGGTTGAATTCACAAGAAAAATAATAATAATAATAATTTGAGATACTTAAGAACCGCTTTCATCACAACCTAGTTCGTAGGTCGTCTCAAAACGGTTCACAAATTATTATTCGTGGTTAAAGGGTCTTTGCAACCAGCTAATATCTTTCTCAACTCCCTGGGTAGCATACAGCCGGTGCTGCCATTACGTCGCTCACAGCTAGCATTCTACAATTCTAGTACTGCCCAACCACGTACTCATTTACAGCTGAGTAGACTGGAACAAGTGGAGTAAAGTATCTTGTTAAAAAAATACAAATTGGTGCCTTGATGTGACTCCGTAACCCTTCAGTCATGAGCCCGGCGTCCTACCACTAGACAACCATGCCTCCTAGAATATACAACTTGGCCTGTGACCTTTCCTAATGGCAGGTCATCCATCAACATATTCTTCTTCATAACAATAATGACAATAGTCATCACATTTGGTCAGCAATTTGCCGGAGTGCAGGGATATCAACACTGCAATTAACTACCTTGAACCACTTTCAATTCAAAAATGTTCAATCTTTAGAACCTTGAGGCCAGGATTCATTACATTTGACCTGTAGTTTTATCCAGGGATTGAGGTCTACTAAGTTTGTTCAAAAGATGACCTTGACCAACTTTCAACATAATCCAGTGATAAATGGTAAACATTTAAAATTATTTTTACAGACTCCAGAGGCAAAGTGTCATAATGTTTGTAGCATTCTGGATTTAGGAGCTAGCAAGTTTGTTCAAGTGAATGACCTTGACATTTCTCCAGGGTTACACTAGTCTTATATGTACTGCAATTTTGTGTTCTGAATATTTAAGATGGTCTAGTAAGGTTGTTCAAATTAATGACATTGGCCCTCTTAATGGACACAATTACAATGTAACATATCCATGTAACTTCTACAGACTGCAGAACTACAACGTCAAGAGTTGTAAAAATGGCTGCATCTTTCTCATGTGTATAGATATTACGATTTTCATATGAATGACATTGACCCCAACTCAAATTGTTATACTATCGCTTCAACCGATTGAGCGACTTGGTGAACGGACGTGGCCTGTCCAAACTGTACTACAGTTATATCTGAACGGAAACTTGGTATCCAGAGAACAGAGTGGGAAGCACTTTGTGACCGTAGTTTACTAGCAAAGATTTACACTTTAAATAAACAACATGAATTTCATGCGCTAGATTTGTGAGGAATTACGTGACTTTAAACCCAGCTCTTCTTTCTTCCAAAGTGGAGAACAGCATCGAACATTGTTCAGAATACAGATTAAATTCAACAATTTTTATAAGGGATTCTAAGAAAATATGAATTACTTTCTACGAACATATGAATAACTTTCATGCTCCAGTTTCAGGAACGTTTTCTTACTTATTAATAAATTCCTTAACCGTATTCTTTAATTGATTTGTTTCACGTAGAAAAGTAGTTAAGGAAATTTTCTCAATATTGGATGTTTTCTTAGCTGCCTTTCTACGTGAAACATACAATTACGGAATTCAATTTAGGAACATTGTTTTCCTGTGGATAATTATAGGTCAAAGAATTTCCTCTAGTTAATGAACGTTCGCGAAAATGTTACAGAGTAGTCAACAGCGTCAGCAGTTTCTACGCATTCTTTACCAGGAATGTTGATAACATGCAAATTTGTTGGTGATTTGTCAAATGGAAGCGCACTCATATGTGCTTTTCTCAAAGACTGTCTGAAATCAATTCCGTGAATTTCTCTAGATACTCCCGTTTTTCCAATACATAACACTCTATTCAAAACATTCTGTCGATACTGAAAAAGATTAAAAAAAAAATTAACAAATGATTATAACCACATAGGAGTACATTTTTATTGAAACAAGGCAAATTATTGCAAAACAATCCATAATTCCCGCATGAAAAATAATTTCCATATTTAACAAACACTACACTTATGTCAGGAAGCAAAGGTCACAGTGGTATTATAGTGACATACTCCTTGCACTCCGCCATCCCAAGATGTCTTTGTACACTAAATCTGGATTCTCCAGGCGAAAAGGTATATATGATATGCCCCTGACAAACATTTTCAAAACTAAGGGTCAAGTCATAGGTCGTAGTGACCTAATTCTTGCACTCTGCACTCTGCCATCCAAAGATGACATTGTACACAAAATCTGGTTACTCCAGGTGAAATAGTATAGAAGATGTGTCCCGGACAAACTTCTGGGATGGAAGGACGTACGGACGGACGGAGACGGAGTGCAAACCTATTGTACCCCCTAGTATTAGGTGGACAAATTGTAAAATCAGAATCGCTAATTATTCTATCATACATCACCATTTCTTCCAGATTGTACACTAGTGATTTTCACATAAATTTACTAGGCAAAACGGCGTCTGAAACATACTTTAGTACATAAATAAATCATATTTGCAAAGTATTCTCACAATATCAGGAATAAAACCGCATTGACAAAAATCATACAAACGATACATAAGTAGACGTTTCAGAAATACTAATTGGGTTAAATATTTTCTACTCATCCCACAAAGTCGATCATGGAACAAAAGTTTTCTTATATCAATGTTGGTTTCGATTAATGTCCATCCAATTTGTGAGTTAGCCATATCGGTTCTAGTCTTAGCACTGAAATCTTAAATAGATTTCATGATAAAATATTGAGCGCGTTCTAGTTTAATTAATTATGTTTTAGATATTTGCCATAATTCAAACCCATATAAAGCCAGACGGAAACTTTTGTCTTAATTATTTTGGCTACAGTTTATGGGCTGAGAGTTCTAGGGTGAGCACCGGACCTGCTAAGAGCCATTATACCTCTTTTTAATACGTCTAAAGTATAGATTTTACGTTTTTTTTTCATATGAATGACATTGACCCGAACTCAAATTGCTAACATAAACTTTATTTCATTTCTTTTTTTCATTTACAGTAAGATGTAAAGCAATACACAATTGTTGAAATTGTATTTGTAACCAAATTTTACAACTTAGGTAGATCCATCTCCAGTGGAAGAAATGCATATGAGATTTGAGGACCACATGTTTTATGACTATACTTTTTGAGAAATAAATAAGCAATGCGTTGAGTATATGAGTAAAAAAAACGGAAAATAAGGGAGGATAAGATAGGACTCAATGCATTTTCTTCATCTAACAACTCATCATCGCCAAACAGCAGTAATTTACTTGACATTGGACAAAAAGGCGGCAGCGTGACATAAAGGACTATCAACAAGGTTTCTACCATACAAGTAACGTTTTAGGGAGCTGCACTCCATTCTAAGTCTAGCATGGTGGACCTTATTTCTTGTTACTACCGATAAAGTAGAAAGGCGAGACTTTGTCCATTGGTCCATACAGGTACATATGTAATTTGCTATTTTTTTGTTGCCTGCAACGCGAGGCGACAAATAGGTACTACTTTGTCGGCGATCGTCGTTGGTTGCGTCGTCCGAAACAAGGTTCCGAGCGATAACTCGAGTTCTCTTGGGTTAATTTAGCTCAAACGCCATACAGTGTTTCCTTACTAAAAGTGCTTGCATGGGATTGCTTTTCATGTGCGAAGGTCAAAGGTCAAGGTCACTATAATTATAAATAGAAAACCTGTTTCCGTGCTTTAACTTGAGTTTCTCTTGGTTGATCGACCTCAGATTTTATACCGTGCTTCCTTACCAACAGTGCTTGCCTGGAATTGCTTTTCAGGTCCGAAGGTTAAAGGTCAAGGTCACCGTTACTATGAATAGAAAATTTGCTGCGCAGGCGACACATCCACTCCGGTTGAGTTCTCGTTAAATCAAGATGTAGAGGGGTCACCTTTTTTTGAGTCTGGCAAGGAGTTCCAAAGATCAATTACGGAAGTCAGGAAAGATTTCCTGTATAGACTAGCACGACATAAGATGACGAAAAATGTTTGCCTTCACTGGTATTGTAGTCGTGAATGATGTTGTTACGCCGAGGGAGAATATCTTCTAGGTAGTTCGGTACGAGACCATGGACCATTTTGTGAAAGTGGATTATCTTGTGATGTTTTCGCCTTTGCTAGAGAGGAAACCAGTCCGTTTAAAGGTAATGCTTAACTCTACTAGTGAGCCTAGTACCACCAGTTACTATACGTCCTACTTCCAGTTGGAGGTCTTCTAATAAGTCAGACTGGCATTTTGTAAGACAATAATGTCGAATAAGAGTGAAATACAAAGTTTGAAGACACCTAAGATCTCAGGTAAATTTAAATTTCCGTAAAATGTTAGTTTTTGGTGATATCTTTGATTTTAAATAGTTAATGTGTTCGATCCGACAACCATTTCAAGACAGAAGTTTCTGTTTTAGCAGGATTAGAATGTACCAACCATCTCTTGGACTATTCATGAATTTTAGTTAAGTCATCATTTATAATTCCGGCATTACTTCTTGGAGAATCGATGATGGTGTGCAAGGAAGTGTCATCTGCAAATAGCTTAATGATAGCATTAAT
The DNA here is from genome assembly GCF_002113885.1 of Mizuhopecten yessoensis. Lineage (NCBI taxonomy): Eukaryota > Metazoa > Mollusca > Bivalvia > Pectinida > Pectinidae > Mizuhopecten > Mizuhopecten yessoensis. The sequence continues at coordinate 47,000 of NW_018408189.1, read as the reverse complement.
GTCTTTTACAATATCATTAATAAAAATAAGAAACAAAAGGGGGCCCAATATGGAACCTTGTAGTGGAACCCCCAACTTTAACGTTTGACCAATTTGAACTTTTACCATAATAACAACTCTTTGTTTACGATTACAAAGACAATCTATTTTCAAACCAAATTAGTAGTGAACCCTGAATGCCAAAACAAGTTAGTTTACGAAAATGACATTAATGTCAAACACGGTCGAAAGCTTTGTTTATATCACAAAAAAACATTCTTATTTCTACATCATGAATGGTCCCAAGAAACTGATTGACGGGTGGATCGCCATGTCGAAATCCTGACTGGTTAGAAGATAAAAGGGAGTGGTCATGTAGGTACTTATAGATATACTTATAGACGCACCTGTCCATTAATTTTCAGACTATATATATAGTAGGGATATAGGTATGTAGTTAGTTAAAACGGACTTCTTTTTGTACACATGTGTGACATTTGCATTTTTCCATTCAGATGGAAACACCCCCGAGATAAGAGACTTGTTAAAGAGGACACTGAACGGGATACATAGAACATCTGCCGCTTCTTTAAGAAGTCAAGGATTCACAAGATCAGGACCGACAGCTTAGAACAATCAAGTCTAAGTATAGCATATTTTACATCGGTAGTAGATATGTTAATATTAGATAAAATATGGTTACATTCATCCACAATAGTTGATTGGGCACAGAAGAAGTCACTAAATAAGCAAGCTTTATCAAAGTCATCAGAGACAACAGTACCATTGAAAAGAAGGGGTGGTATACAGACTTTTCCAAAGTTTGGTAGTAATAATTGTACCGTTCTCCATCAATCTTTTGCATTGATAGTTTTAGGTTTTCAAGTATTTCACATATTTTTTTTATATTTGGCTTTAGCCTTCTTTATGGTGTTGACACATGTTTTACGATTTGACGGAAATTTGACCAGTTAGTATCGCTAAGAGAACGCTTGGCTCTATATAGTTTTACGTTTCCGAACTAATCTCCGAATTTCGTTAGACATCCAGGGAGGTTCATTTGATCTGACAGTTATAAGTTTGTTAGGAATACAAGTTTTACAAATTGTTATATTCAACCGATTGAGCTACTTGGAGTGTTGATTCAAACGACAGCTCACCAATGTAAGCGCACTCATATAGTGCTTTTCGCCCAGACTGTCTGAAATCGATTCCGCGATTGGACGCGAAAAGACATGAGGCCCAACAATGTGGTTTTCTCAAGATTATTAAAATAATTCTGTCGATACTGATATTTAGATTTGGAATTTTTATATACGATTTAAACTACATGACTTACATTTTTATTAAAATAAAAAAGGCGTGGGGGGAGCAAACTATAAAGTTGATTTTTTTACGAAGACTGAAAGACTAATTACATCGAGATAGTCTTTTGATATTTTGTAAATTGTTTATTTAACCTGCTTCAAATTATGCTTGCATGTAACGGTTGATTATACAAAATAAAGATTAGAAGAGCAATAATACCGCAAACTTTTACCTGTAAGTGTATATTATTACAGGATTTTTACATTTTGAAACTGGTCTATTTTTTCCGGATCTGCAAGGCGTACAAAATTTAGTATTTTATGTCTAAAAGCACAAGTTAACTTCGAAGTATTTAAACAGCCTCTTGCCGCGTACCTTTGCGTTTTGACGGGTTCTCAATGACTTCTCGATATAACCTCAAAAGTCCTCATTTCATTTCTCTCGCCGAACCGTTCCAGAAAAAAGTAGATACGGATGCATCACTAAAATACTAACAAAGAATTTTCAGACGTCATTTTTGTAGACATTTTGTTCGTAAGTTAAGAATAGTTTATTTTTTATTTTTTGCGTCTGTGTTCTGGTTTGGCTACAGCACGAACTTCATCTAATTCCGTGGCTATACCAGTAATAAAGGGCGTAGCTTGTGATACTCTGTTTACGTTAAATCGACAAAAAGTCAATCAGTTATTTGTATACGTCTCTTTTCTTGTGCGAAACAATATAGAAAACATATATATACAGTTCACGAAAGCTTTCATGATCCAATACAAAAAGATATTTGTGTTTTTATTTTTTATTTGTTGATTTATTTATTGGGTGGTTTTTTTTTAAATAGAATTATTACATATGTCTTAATACACACTTTAGCTTGTCTTGCGATTTTTACAAGGAAACCAAAAGAAAAAGATACAAGAGGAATGAGAGAGTGACAAATTCGACTGCAAGAGAGGAATGAGAAACAAAGAAGAATAGACGGAGAGACGACAGATGGACAGACACAGAGGAGAAAGTTCAGGTCAGAAATTACTCTGTTATATAGTGTTTCTGGGTAAGAGGGATACTCTAGTCAGTCTATGACAAAAGTAGAAATGTGTTAATAATCTTTTCTTAACAGTCTGGAAGTTCTGGAGTTTTTATCTTTATAAACGCATTGTGTTTCCGAATGTTAATTCGATGTAAATTAAAGATGAACGCATCGTAAAACAGCTTGCTTTTCACTCACACACATATATACTGTTTGATGATCAAAATGATGCTCTTTCGTCTTTCTTCATACCTGTCGATACATGTATATCATCGTTCATTTCATTTCATTTTACCTAGTCCGTAAATTTACTTCGGGATCTGTAAATTTACACAACCCAGTTGTACTTCAGTTAGGCAAAATTGTTGTTTCCTTTATCGGAACACCTCGCTCTTTATCATGTAACACCGTAAGCGAGGTCTATTTATACGACTACCGCGCCCTAAATAATTTCACTTCCTCGTCAATATCTTTGAGTACAACAACTTGCCAACACTTGTTTTCAATGAAACATCCTCATTATGATATTATTTTCATATTTTGATCTGACAATTGAGATGTTATGCCAAATAAAATCTGAATAACAGTCGAAAACCGGGTTACTAACTAATTGAATAGAGTTCGGCAGTTATGTCGTTAGGACCGTGAAACGGGTAAACTGCCTATTTTTTCGTGTTTGTGATTGTCGTGTTTAAAATACTGGATTAAAAGAAATCTATTATAGTTGATTAAAATAAGTTTGATAATGTGTTTTTTTCTCAGAGGTCAGTCAAATGAAGGTAATTAACGAAGAAAATATTCGAAACTTCGGATTAATCAAACATTTTGACTTTACGGGTTTTTTATAACCTGCATGAGGAAGCTGTTTAAAATTGATGATTTACCTGAAAATTTTATAATATCTGCAACTGATAATTAAACATACAATTTTAAAATAATTTTAAGACTTATATGTTATTTATTTGAATGACTTTAAAAAATCAAAACATTCGAAACTACGGATTAATTATTAACAGTGCCTCTATTTACAAAAGGGCGGTACCCGATTAAATCAGTTTACGCTTCTCACTCAAAGTGATTGCACTACCATCGTCATTCAGTTTGACGACCGCATAATTCAGGTTGCTAAAACAGAAGGGGAATCACCTATCGGGAATTCCCAAGCTGCATTGCGGGGGAAATTCCAAGTAATGTTCGATCGTGTTCCGCGAAACCAACAGTTCGGCAAAACGACACACACACCACGACCGTCTGTACGGCAAAACGACACACATGTATACCTAGACCGTCCGTGCGGCAATACGACACACATACCACGACCGTCCGTACGGCTCTCAATATATTGTTCTGGTTTGGTCATATTTTTGTTAAATAACATTACTTTTTGAGTCGCTATCACTCTTTTTTCTCTCCATTACAGGAGATCACAACCGATCAATATCTTATCAAAGAGTTGTTTCAAATGGTTAGTTATCAACATTAAAAGCCGGTTTAATTTGACCTATTTGTTTTTAGCAACGCGTTGACCTTTTGTTTAACCTTTGTAATGATATATTTAGTCGTGGTGGGAGGGTGTTGTTGTAGTTAAGTCTACCAGGAAGTTTAATTCGGTCCACATACCACGTTACGATAGGAATACTTGTTTGTGCGGCCTCACACAGGAAGAGGCCCAATAGAGGAACACGGATAATGTTGCATATCAATAACACGCTTCTATAAGAGAATGTTGACTTTCGGCATTTCTCAAGGATAAACAGTATTAAGAATTATTTTTTAACAATATTTTGACTCTTCCAATTTTGTCTAAAATGCGATTTATTAACCCTACCTTCCCTCACACAAAACTGATAAGACTGTGTTATCAACCTGAGCGATTAGGAATGTGTGTTTTGAGATATGGCCCTGAACCTTGTACTCCAGTTTTAAACATTCACATGACCCGTCTGTGTATACTGCTGTCGTTACACACCCGGCTGTGTACATACTGCGTTTAGGAGTGAGACCTGACTGAAGATAAAAAGGCCGATATTTTTATATTTTGATTAAAGAGCAACGATAATTTTTCTAAGGCTCAAAGCTTTAATACCGTGCATTGTTCACGGTTACATTCAAGTTGTACCAAACGACACTCACACACACAAAACTCGTCTGACTCATTCGGCTTTTCCAAGAACAAATCATGACACATCAACAGTACATATTAGGTGCGATTTACAATTAACCTTCAATAAATGGTTTCACGGAAATATGACGACAGACACACCGAACAATTGAGTATGTATTTCCCGATCATCAGGAAAACGAAACATGTCTGCAACAATTGGAAGGGCTAAGTACAAACAGGTGTCGGAAGTTTACACTGATCTCACGTCTGGTATATTTTCCGGAGTTCTATAATGACCAGGAAAATGCTAGTCACGATACCATTGTGCACGTGCATCAATGTCCGGCTATATATGTTATGTACACTTAACTCGAGAACCGTGTGACTAGGACGGTATTGTACGCTGGGGAAACGGATTTCCCCATCTGTATTCGTCATTGTTTCAGTTTATAGAACGACGAGCCCATTGATCAATTGTTTATATTTACTTGGAATGACAGACAATGACAATACATTAATGTGATTGATGAGTAAACAATCGATATATGCAAGGACGATGAAAGATATAACAACAGAATCACAAAACAAAACAAACAACAGGAACTACTTAAATAGATCAATATCATATGGTATGTTTCCTCCTTCCCTGTAACTGTGATGTAAACATGTATACATAAATATATATGGGGGGGGGGGATAAAGTGATAAGGATTCGAAACCTGGAGTCTGTCCAACGTCCGGGTCGGCTCCCTCTGATACCTCGAAACAGTCACCGTGTTCAAATTGTCAAATTTTGATAATGACAAGAATATTCAGAATCTTAAATGCCGCTAATTTAAGGTTTATGCTGGTTGATGCCCCCTTCTACACGAAATAGTTCCAAAATAAAACTGCATCTGTATCTTTTATGAATGGTAGCATATCATTTCTAGTTTTAGTAAGAACTTTAAGCTTTGATTACCATTATATGGCATAGCATTACTGGTTGCGTACTTTACCATTCTTTAATTATATAGAAAGAAATACGAGAAACAAAACTATATTTAGTAGCGTTATATATAAAACGTCTAAGCCAGAGTTACAACAGACGTGTGTTGGAGAACACGAACATTTGTCAAAGAATTGGCTGATACCGAAGTGTTTTATTTTGATATTTGTAATCAGAATAAATTTGAAAAGTTCTGTGTATTTAGTAATCAATTTTAACAGTTAGTATTTTCTCAACTTTCCGTTTAAATCTCTCCAACGTGAAATTGTCTGGAAACTTTCATCACACTTTTAGCAACTTTGGTGCTGTATCACGACTCTGGGCTTCCATACAAAAACTTTTTCAATGTCATTTGAAGGACATTGTAAACGACATGAGTAATATATATGCATATTCATTGCGTCCTGTGTCAAGTAGGTCTGGCCCACGTAGATAAAACACTGAGGTAGATCGTATCATCAAACACAAGTGATAAGGATTCGAAACTTGGAGTCTGTCCAACGTCCGGGTTCGGCTCCCTCTGATACCTCGAAACAGTCACCGTGTTCAAATTGTCAAATTTTGATAACGACAAGAAAAATCAGAATCATAAATGCCGCTTACTTAAGGTTTATGCTGGCTGATGCCCCCCTTCTTTACAAAAGAGTTCCAAAATAAAACTGTATCTGTATCTTTTTATGAATGGTAGCATATAATTTCTAATTTGAGTGAAAACAAATCTGTAATGTATGTCTTATACAGGAGAATAGGACAATGTGATAGTTTTAGTTATTAGGAATCTAATTTAAAGTTTTTAATGACATAATTCTTTTACAAATCACAGGTATGTTGTGTAAGGCAACATTTTCCATCAGTTGCAGGTTGTATATGCATTAACGTAATCAAATAAACCTAATTTAGGAAATGTTTTGACATCAGTTTAAGACGCCATGTCCAATCTTTACAAGAAGTCCTATATAGTAAGTTTTAGAGTTAAAAGCATATCTTTCCTCCTCTTACAAGCTCTTGAATATATTGTGTAAAGAGTTCACTTGATTTCATACTTTGTTATGTGTACAAGTTACTAACGTAAATCAAGTAAGTAGAGACGGGCCAGACTTGATTTAGGAGATGGGGTAGGCATGGGTTTGCAGAAAAGAATGTAAGAGTTTTGAGCAAAAATAGACAAATTGATGGAGCTATTGGAAATTTATGAGAGAACATTTTCTTGTACGACGTTCATATACACGAAACTTCTATCAGTACAGAAAGGCCTGAGTATCACATAGATGCAAAGGTCTGGTCCACGTAGATCAAACACTCAGATAGAACGTATCACCAAATACAAGTGATAATCGTCCGGGTTCGGCTCCCTCTGATACCTCGAAACTGTCACCGTGTTCAAATTGTCAAATTTTGATAATGACAAGAAAATTCAGAATCATAAATGCCGCTTACTTAAGGTTTATGCTGGCTGATGCCCCCCTTCTTCACGAAAGAGTTCCAAAATAAAACTGTATCTGTATCGTTTTATGAATGGTAGAAAATAATTTCTAATTTGAGTAAAAACACATCTGTAATGCATGTCTTATACACGAGAGTAGGACACTGTGATAGTTTTAGTTATTAGGAAGCTAATTTAAAGTTTTTAATGACATACTTCTATTACAAATCACAGGTATGTTGTGTAATGCAACATTCTCCATCAGTTGCAGGATGTATATGTAGTAGTGTTAAGAAACAAAACCTTATATGAAATGTTTTGACATCAGGTTAAGATGTCAGGTCTGATCTTTACAAGAAGCCCTACATGATAAATTTCAGAGTTGACAGCAAATATTGCCTCCTCTTACATGTACATGCTCTTGGATATATTGTGTAAAGAGTTTACTTGTTATTACTGTAAATCACTAAGTAAAGATGGGCCCAGACTTGATTTGGGAGATGGGGTAGGGATGAGTTTGTAGAAAAGAATGTAAGAGTTTTGAGCGAAAATGGACAAATTGATGGAGCTATTGGAAATTTATGAGAGAACATTTTCTTGTACGATGAACTGATTGTTCATCAACACGAAACTTCTAACAGTGCAGAAAGGCCTGAGTAACATATATATAAAGTGATAATGATTCGAAACTTGGAGTCTGTACAACGTCCGGGTTCGGCTCCCTCTGATACCTCGAAACGGGCACCGTGTTCAAATTGTCAAATTTTGATAACGACAAGAAAAATCAGAATCATTAATGCCGCTTACTTAAGGTTTATGCTGACTGATGCCCTTCTTCTTCACGAAAGAGTTCCAAAATAAAACTGCATCTGTATCTTCTATGAATGGTAGCATATAATTTCTAATTTTAGAAAGAACATGTCTTATACAAGCAAGTAGGACACTGAGATAATGTTTTTATTATTAGGAAGCTAATTTAACGTTTTTGAAAACAGAATTATTTTACAAATCACAGGTATGTTGTGTAAGGCAACATTCTCCATCAGTTGCAGGATGTATATGTCGTAGCGTTAAAAACAAAACCTTAGGTTTTGGCATCAGTTTAAGATTGCATGTCTGGTCTTTACAAGAAGACCTACATGATAAATTTCAGAGTTGACAGCAAATATTGCCTCCTCTTACATGCTCTTAAATATAGTGTGTAAAACGTTCTCTTGATTTCATATTTTGTTATGTGTAAGTTATTAACGTAAATCACGAACGAAATGACTGGCCCAGACTTGATTTGGGAGATGGGGTAGGCATGGATTTGTAGAAAAGAATGCAATAGCTTTGAGCAAAAATAGACAAATTGTTGGAGCTATTGGGAATTTATGAGAGAGCATTTTCTGCTACCACCAACTGATTAACTAGTGTCCAGCAAACTATACTTGTCCATATACACGATGTACTGTGAGCTGTGCAGAAAGGCTTGTCTAAACACAGAAGAAAAAGGGAGAGAGACACGAATGAGGTGTCCCTTCAAACGCAATAGGTTCACGACTCCGAAGGGACATCCATTGTTTTGGGGACAGCTGTTTGAGAAAGTGGGTCAGCTAAGTCAAAAGGGGAACACCTCACATGGTCAAATAAGTGAAGGGTTCTGGTATGTGACACACACACTGGTTTGATTGCATCCTTCTTTTTGACCTGTGTGAACGCGGAAGACGGCCATGAACAGAACACGGAATTATCCCACGGTATACCCTACCTTTTGTCAAAGCTTAAATTGCAGAAAAAAAACTAAATTGTATCTCATAAATCATAATACACTTAAAAAGGGATGGTTGAGAGGGTTTAAATTTAGAACTGTCTTTTGTCAAGTATGTGTGTATTTGATAAATAGGGCGTATACGTTCTGATACGGAGAATCCCAAAATGGTTTCTACGTTCTACCGGGAAGTACATATTTGACCTCTTTGATAATGCAAGTACACACGGATGACGCATGTTATCAAAACAAGTTTAAGTTGGTACGGTATACCATACACAGCATGGAGAATACGAAAAATAGAATAAAAAGTACATCACAACGTTTGGTTTGGTTTGGTTTCGTATGGTCATTTAAGGACGGCCTCCCCTGTGTGCAAGATGCATGCGTGTAGTGTATGCGTGAGTGTTTGGGGAGGCTGCGATATGTTCGTGTTTGTCTCCCTGTGATAGCGCGGAACTGATGCCGACTTTATAGTGCTACCTCACTGAAACATACTGCCGAAGACACCCAGCAGGACACCCCGCCCGGTCACATTATACTGACAACGGGCGAACCAGTCGTCCCACTCCTAAATTGCTGAGCGTTAAGCAGGAGTAGAAACTACCGTTGTTACAGACTCTGGTATATCTCGGCCAGGGGACAGAACCCAAAGCCTTCCTCACAGGGGCGAACACTCAACTAAAGGCCAAAAGTGAGGCATTGTCAGGGAGACATTAGGATGAAGAACGTTGTTTAGAAAGAAGAGAAAAGATAAGATCCAAAATTTAGTCGCCTCCTACGATCATGCAATGGGGTACACTTCTTACGCCCTACCTGCAGAGACGATACCACAACGTCATCAAAAGAGAGATTAAATTCAAGAAGAGATATTTCGTTGTTGGGTCACTTCCCATCAATGCTCTCTTATCATGCGCCATTGACCAAAACTCATGTCGCATGATCCTTCCACCACCTCTGATATGCTTTTCTAAAACTAAACCCATGAATACTTTTCAAAGGCTTGAGGTTTAAAAATGAAATAAATATTGTTTTTGAATACATAAGTTTTGGAAGATTTCCGTTCGGGACAAATTGCCTATTTTCATATACCATCAGTAAAAAACGTGTTGGCATTTACCGTAGAAACGTCTGTTATTCTGAATCAGTCCATCTTGGAATCGCAATTAAGGTAATTTTGAAGAAGAAATACATTTTATTTTGAAGAAGAACTGGTTATGCTGACAATGACTTGTCGGGAACCGACACTTCTAATTTCAAAACTGGCTCATAGTAAACAGAACCCTTTCTGTTTATCATTCTACACATGTTACTGGTTTGAGAAAAGATGTTTGCAATGTTAAGTTCATTTTTCATTTTTACTCTCTATGTATTGGCGCATGATAATTCAGAATGGGCGTCCAGTGCGGCGATATAGATTCGTCACTCATTTTATCTGAATATGTCAACCTCGCCCCAAATGAACGAATATTTCAATAACGTGTATCATTAAGTACTGGTCACGCACGTGCGTGTATGTCCGGAACTGCAGAGGTCAGACCGTTTGTTTAATGTTGGTACAATGAATATCAAATTACCAGCCATCCTTGATACTCAAGGAGTTACGTTCACTTCCACTCTCTGCACTCACTAACACTCTCTGTAGTGAGTGTAAGTGAGCGTAACCCATGGAGTGTCAAGGATGATGACCAGTGTATAAACGTGTCTTCACATCATAGTAACATGCTTGACCATTTAATCACCCTGCCCCGATAGAACAACCACGAATAATTCGACAAATTCACATTTAATTATTTTATGATTAGGTGTATGAGCGTGGGATATAAACAGATATTAGAATTTTAGATGAAAGATTCACGGGTAAACATAGCATTTTTTGTGATTTTGTTAACGGTGGTGAGGCCTCGTCTAAATTAGGGTACTTCGTCTAAATACGCACAATCTTGTGACAGGACATTTAGAGTCTTTATCTTTGTCCGCTCCTGTTTGTTAATTAATTAATCCTATTAGTTTAATTAAAGTGTTTATACAATTATTATCGTTATGATACACAAGGACCAGAAAATGAGGCGGAAGGAACACCAAACAAAACGGAAATCATCATGTTAACCTTAATCAGTCTAATAAACGCTGGTCAGGAGAAATCTAGCATTACGTACATTACACAAGATTAGCACTTCTACACGAGGGAGGGAGGGAGGAAGGGGGGGGG
>NW_018408189.1:4084-35433 GCF_002113885.1 Mizuhopecten yessoensis | reverse complement strand
ATTGTTTTAATGATTATATTTGTAGATTGATTCAAAGCTTTATTTCATTGACCGATTCGTTAATCATTATTGAATTAATCGTTCAATCGGCAATTAATGTAATTGATTAATTCAAATTTTCATTCGTTATTTCATAATTTAGGTATTTATCAATTTAATTTAAACGTCTGTTAGTAAAACCCCGAATGTTTTGATGTTGTGACACACTTGTACTCTGTACTCTCTATACACATTACACTGACACACGTTCCAAGTATGTGATTCTGACCGATTTATTACGCAAACAGTCATTTCTCGGTATCATGCCACACACACAATAGATGCAGATTCTTAAAACCCGTACAACGTGTTTTGTTTACCATAGCAACCGTCGACATCACCATATCTCGATGACATCACCAACGGAAATAACCGGGAAATGCTGCTCTGCGGCCAACGCCCATACGTAGTGCGGACGTACACAAACTGCGCACTGTATAAAATTTTAATTGAAACATGAATAGTTATTACCTTGTCATAAACGCATGATTGTCTGGTCGTGAATAGTATCAACTTGTTCTGGATGCATAAATGCATGATCACACATGTTAATAACTTTTTATCTGACTTCACAGCTTGATCGAGTCTTGTACATAACTTGTCAACCCGCCCGGCCTTGAGAGTCCAACCTCTATATCCCTTATCTTATCTTAATATCCCTGTAAAGTCAAACTTCTTATTGGAGGTTTCTAGAACTTAAACCGGAACATCGGTGATACGGGTGTTAACAGCGCCAGAAATCATACTAAAATTCACTTTAAAGACAGATACAATATACAAATATCTCTTCAAGTATCATATATGTATACGTACATAGCAACAGTAAATATGTTATGACGGGTTTATTTGCAATATGATACAGTTCTCGGTTTCAATTTCATCGGGATTTACCAGCAGATTATGATGAGACATCAATACACCCGCTTTTATTATCCGTCTTCATATATTATACACGACCTGGGAGACCGCCCATATCAAATAACATATTAGTCACGTAGGTCATCGATTGCAGCTCGTGCAGATTGTGTTAATATTCTAGATTATCAACCATATATGGATGTTGAGAGATTAAATGATGATCGATTTATTATTACGTGAACCTCTTAAAATTCTGAAGTCATAAATTTCTAAATTAACAACTCGCCTACTTACTGCACGGTTCGTGGCAAAAAAATGTGAATAATATAGATTATAATAAAAAAAAAAGATTTGGTTCTGTGTGTCATAAATCGTTATTTGTTTATAACAGGATTATATAGACTGCTATGGTTGTTATGAAATACAAATCTAAATTTGATTATTTTTATTGTAACGGTCTGGAAGGCACCGTTCCTTAGATAATGTGTTGTTTGTTGTTTGTTGACAGATAACCTAGGCACTCGCATTAATATCTACAAAACACCTAAGGTGTAGGTTTCTTGACAACATAACACTGTATGAAACAGTGTCTATATTTAGTTATGTAATGGATGTTGTCTACTGGGTCGCGGGTTCGAAGCCCACGTGGGACAGTCGCTAGTCGGTGGTTTTTCCCCGGGTACTCCGTTTTTCCTTCACCGCCAAAACCTGGCACGTCTTTCAACGGCCATACCTGTTAACAGGACGTGAAATACAAACAAACCCATCCTGACAACAAAACAAGACTGCAATAAAATTGTCTTTATATAGCATGTCTTTGGTGTTGGTCATTGTTCGTGTTCTAGAGTGATATCATCTGCCCAGACCTTACCTAGCTACAGGTATACATTACAATATAAACGTACTTTAACGATATGATCAAAGCCTCCGAGACAAATGGCATTTTTATTATATAAGTTGTTATTGTAGAAGTCAGTAATATAACATTCCAGAAGTAAATGTAAATGTTCTGTATGTTCCTGAACATGACACTGTCAACGTAATAGATGAAACACTGTAGAATTATACAGCAAAGACCTTTAACGAAGTCGGTCAATTGAAATGTTATCGAACATAAATGTGGTTTGTATTTCTTAATATTAACAAGTCGACAATACAATAAAATTGTAAAATGATGCGGAAGCGAACCTTATCACAGGAGACCCGACTGCATGATTCTGAAACATAAATCCTATATAGTCAGCTCCCGACTGGCTAATCAATACCCGGTATTATGTATTATTGAGCAGATGTCTGTGTTTTGACTAGTATAAGGCGTAGCGGGAAGTGCACCATGCTACATTTCTATAATTGCTGTAGAACTGCATTTCAGGACGAGTCAGGCTTATGTGGCGGAGGAAAACTGGAGTACCCGGAGAGAAAAAAATACGACCAAGGAATTGCCCCTAGAGGACCCCGAACCCAATACAAAACCATTGTTAACTATTGCAAAAGACATGTTTTAATGCATTGTCGTTTTGTTGTCAAGAAACTTACTCGCAGTCAGCTCTCAATCGGGAACCGTCGGCATTTTCCGTAAACACGACGTTTACTGAGAGAGGAAGAGGCAAATGTACCGTCGTTGATGGTCAGAGAAACGGATGTGATAAATATGGATGATAAGATGAGGGAATAAAACGGAAAGAATACATAACTACAATAAACACTGTTTATTGGGGTAAGGGAAAGAGACAACGGAACCAAAATAATTGATAAGGAAGAGACACTTTGGGATGGAGGTAGTGGTGGTATATATGGGACAGAGAAAGGGTTTGGGAGGGAGGAAAAACTGGGTAAAATGGACGCTTGGAAAATGCCACTAGTTAGCCCACTAATCTAAACATCTGGATGATCAATAGCTGTTGTCAGACTACTTGTTGTAGCAGACATGTCACGACGATTAGGTCGCCAAAACATATATTTACAAATTCTTTGTCTTAAGTAGATAATAAAAGGCACGTACACGTTGAGTAAGGTCCAACTCCAACAGTCATTAAATATTTTATAACGTGACACCTAACTTGAGTTATGACTTTAAACCCAATGTCAAGTGATATCATCCTGTGTAACATAATGAATTAAGTGTTCTCTCTCTCTCTCTCTCTCTCTCGAAAAATAAAATTCTGGCGCGTCAATATTGTTTATTTCATAGGCTTCACATGTAAGATGTGCTTTGTACATGCAAACTGCAAGAATTTAGAATTGTATAAATATTTAACCGCCATTAAACAAGGGTTCTTAAAGAAACCAAAGAATGCCAATGTGTAAACTAAACTGTCATGCAAACTCACAATCGATGAACTAACGGAAATTTAGGAAAAAACCAAGAATAAGAACAGATGTTTGCAGGGTACACGTATTCTGATTCAACGAAGACACCCGCCAAGTAAATCCGGGTCAAACCCAGGCGATGTCTCGTATCAAATAAAGACAAGTGTCTCATAATCAAAGGATTTTTCAAAATTATTTAGATGAATAAACAAAATATGGAACTAGAGCAACTATCGAATAATGATATGCGCCATAGCGATATCACATCTTCGTCATTGAACCACATGGCGACAGCTGGGCACACATAGCAACATTCAAAATGGCGTCCTATGTTATGCTGAGAGCGGCGTCGTAGTTTAAGTGTTATTAGCTCATTATATATATATATTGACGTATATGTCGGTTTTGAAACTTATATTAGGGATGATAACAGAAATATAGCATATGTGAGAGAGAAATATATAATTAATGAGAGATATATATTATGTTAGAGAGGGAAATATATAATTAATGAGAGATATATATTATGTTTGAGAGGGAAATATATAATTAATGAGAGATATATATTATGTTTGAGAGGGAAATATAATTATGTGTTAAAGATAAATGTATTATTTATGTCATGCTTATATAATGTGTGAGAGAGAAATATATCATTTGCGAGACAAGCATATACTATATGTGAGAGTCAGGCATGTTTATATAATGTGTGAAAGAGAAATGTATTATGTGTGAGGGTTTCAATGTTGCCATGTTATTACATTCATTACAAATTAACGTGTTCATTTGGTGAAAAATGAGACACTTGTTTTTGTTAGAACTATTTGATGTTTGATGATAAAGGCTCATTTTCACTACATTTTGTGCAAGTCCAATGGAGTGATAAAGTTAGTTTTTTACTTAAAATTCGATAGACAACAAAAAATCCTCCATGAGGTTTAAATGTCCCCTTTCCCCTTGTTTAGAACATAGTACCTAGTAGATTAGTAATTTTAACAAGATCAGTTACCTTTAAAACACATTCATGACGATGTTTGATGTAAACAAATTACAAGTTGAAAAATACACATTGTCTGCGTTTAAATGTAATTAAAATCACCTATGGTAATGATATCGATTTTAGAATGGTATAAATAGCTTAATGGATTTTTGTGCTTGGCTCGTTAAACTAACCAGGTATTCTTTAAACGTTTAACTCCGAGATACTCCGATGTAACATGATCTGTCGAAAACTCTTATTTAGTCATGGGTTTACCCCAAGATCGCTTGTTCGTAACGCACGTGTAGTTAGACGGAATTCACAAACATTATTATCACAGGTTAAATCAGTTTATCGTGTGATCTAAAATAGAATGTATATTGTAAGTCAGATATTTTAAATCCAATGCACAATATGTAATACGAATGCACATAATATACATGTATTAGGACGGTAGTTTGCATAACTTGGTTCATGAATGATTTCAAAAACAGTGTCTCATTCATTATGTATTCAAAACATAACGACCGGGACGTATATTAATAACGCTTATATCAGCGTTGTCAATAGGGACCCAATACATTCAGGTAACTAAAACACTGACTTAACATTAGACGAGCTTGTTTTACTTTGCGTCTTCGAATGCAGATAAGATCTCACGACGCCGGTGTCGTTGTAATAGGTTCAGACAAAAGCGATTTGGAAGTACCACACACTCAAATATCACACCGTTCGACCGCTTACTGTAACAGAAGGCAAACGAAAATAAAGATAAAAGGGAATAAGTAGGGTAAAATCCGAAGTGTTTCCATGGTACATAAATTTGGCCTCTCTGATGTTATCATACATTAAAGAATCCAGCCTTTGCACATCCTAGTTTCGTAGGTTAATACTAGACATTTATTTTTGTTATAATCAAATCGAATGCTTTAGGGTGATGTTGTAGGATTTCTTTCTAAAAGTGTCAACGTATTAATTTTCATGGTCTGGGTCAGTTATGCAAAAATGGTAAGGTAGGGTCATTTGGATTTAGAATTTGGTTTACACAAATGATGCTATTTTATGCATAGGGATTTCGTTAATTATATGTAAGCGTACCCTTTGACGTGTATAACGCCTACCCTTTACCGTAGTTCACAGTATCCGTGGTCTCCAAAATAGAGCGGGCCTTGTCTAGTGTACAACATCGACCAGGCTCTATATCGGGTGTCAGACTTTAAACAGGGGGATTGTGATGTAAAATACCTTTTATCAGATTGCATTATATCACGAACGACCGATCTGGTTGCGTACTTCTGACATGCTTGTCCTCGTCCGTACCCGTAACAGTGATCGCGGAAGAAAGCATAACATGCTTTATTAGAGCTGTTTGTTCAGTATATCTCTGTAATTCTACGAGTCACAAATCTGTAAATATGTGTAAATCTACATTTGCAGAAGCTTACACATATTTAATAAACATATATGTGATGAAATTCGACACAGACTCGATTTTTTCTTTATGGTTGTAAGATAACAAAGCTTTCAACACAGAGTCTAGTTTGTTGTGCTTTGTTGTATCAATGCTAATTCCCCGCCAAAATCGTTCACCTGTAAGGAACTTCCTGGTTGGTATGACACGATCCATTCAGAAATAAAGGTTCACACATAACTACAGTGTATATGAATTACCTGTACAACCCGTCGGTGTGTCACCTAAATATAGTCGACTCGATCAAACTCTCTTACGCTCAAAATTAATAAAGTCTACCGAATTGTTTAATTACCTTGTTATATTGACATAAACTTCTAATCGCCCAGGTCTAATGGCTTAGTTGAAAGATATACACATTAAAAACACTTATCAACATTAAAAGGGGATATTTTTAATGAAATCATGGTATTTCAACCAGTAGAATGAAACTATCCTAAACAGTAAATTATCTGTCAAAGAGAATGCTTAGGATACATTGAAACTTAGAGCCTGTTCTACGTAACGTAATCTCATACGTTACTTAATATTTCATGGTCTAAAGGTGGTTTCCGTATTCCCCCAGCTTAATTCTCCGAAGTGTTCCAACACATTGATGGATAGTCTATATGGTTATAAACTCAAATTCAGGCTTTGCAAGGAATGCATAATGACACAGAAATGAATGAAAAATGAAACAAAGCAGTATTGATCCAAAAAATATAATTATGACGTGTTGCCAACGTCATAGATGAGCAAAATAGTTTTATATGATATCGGTTCGTTATGTGTAGACATACATAACAGTAGGAAGTATCCCCATGCACCAACACTGATGTTATAGCCACTTTCCTCGGTCTACTAACATGTACGACAAGGGAGGCGATTTTCTATTATCCGACCATGAGCTTTCGCCTTTTTGGTAGTAACATCCCTGCTTTCCCAACCTACATGTCGCAGTTGATTTTGTATTCTTATTCCCTTGCACTTTTTTTCGATGGTTTGCATGCAGATCTCACCTTTGTTTATATTAGAACACAGTTTGATCGATTTTGAATTCAAAATGCGGTTTTGGCGACATTTCGGGTTCGAAACAAAATCATCGAAGGACGTATGAAGATATACAAAGACAATCGCGGATAATCCCTATCATATTGATAGGGATAGAGGATGCAGGCTATCAAGGATGGGGGTTAAAACAAAGTACTCAGTGCGTATCTGATGCTTTAAAATACAAAAAAACCCACAACTTTAATGGACAAAAGCGGTGCTGCAAAAATGATTTAATTTTGTATTACAGGTTTATAGCGCCATTCGTCGACACAGTTAATGGGATATCTCACTCGTCTGTTCTTCTTACAACAGAGATGTCAGCAATCTCGAGAAACATCCTGCGAATAAAGGGGGGAAAATAAGAAACTCAGAATATAGTAATGGAGACAACGGAACCATTTTGTATGAATGGAAGTCCCATAAGTGATCTCTACATTAAATGCAAATTTTTCGATGAAAGGTAGAGCGTAGTATGCCATTTGAATTCCAGCTCCTTCAGGATCCCTGTCCCATTACCCTGTAGTTTTTCATATATACAGTAACCACCCCTTAACTTCCGTTTTGATATAATTGTAAAGCAAATGGGCCAAGACGCCTCCATCGACCAGGTAGCTCAACTGGTTAAATTGGTTAGAGCGATAGTTCAACAGTCTGTAGTTACAGGGTTCGAATCCGGGTCTACCCCTTTAGTGATTTGTTACAGTCAGAACATTGTTGTTGATTATATTTTGTTTATTTCATTTTTATTCTATCTCATAATAGTCTCGAAATGTGTGATTTTCTTTTCAGAAATGATTTATCAAAGCTATAGTCATGACGGGAAAAAAACATTATCCAACACTTGAGTTTTTATCACTGTTTTCCTATGACCTTAGCTAGGACTCAAACCTTGAAAACGCAATCCAAGACAATGTTTTTAGAATGATTATTATTACCCGAGCACGATTATATGGCTTAAACGATCTACATTCACTTTATAAGTTTATTGCCAAATTCGACCTTGACCTTGTTTGCTATTTACATAACCGCTACATGTTCAAACACCGCCAATAATCAATAGCAGAAATAACATGGTGAATCAGGCGATGATCCATTTTCTCTGTATGACCATGAAAATTAAAACTGCTTATGATTTTTATCAAATTGTAGAACAGTTTTAAATCGTAAATTTGAATTCCTACGTTTTCAAGTAACGGATGACAAATGGTATGTCTTTTAAACTCAAACAGAAATCCTAGTGGAAAGTAACGTTTGTCAGTTAAAAAATACTTTTTATATGACAACAAAAACTAGGTTAAATCGACTCTCATTGGGTAATTTTTAGGTTGATATTCGTATGAACGACAGAGGCCATATGGCGACAATCTCCACCGATGACGTATCAACTGAAGGACGACCTAATATTACCAGCTACCAGAAATGTCGCATGCAGTGCATCAACTATGCAAGAAAGCACAGACGCATAATTCTTTGGACAGAAGAGCAATGCAGGGCCTCCTCTGTATTCCAATAAGCTGGCACATATTGAAGGTGATGGCGTAGATGTTGCTGCAGTCGGATACAGTAGTCAAAAGAGAAGTATCAAATTTGAGAAAACAGGTTCATAAATATTCTGGAAAATTCTACATCAATACGATAAAGAGGATCTTAAATTCGTTCGCATTTCATACTTGATTCATTAAAAACCCGTCACAATTTGTTATTTTTTGGCTCGTAAAATGAATTTTTGATCCAATACAAGATCCTCTATATTTTATTGTATTGTAAATTGTTTTAAGAAAGGTTCCTGTTAAGTCCTGTTTAGAGACATTGGTGTCTATGTTGAACAGTTTTGAAGATTTTAATAAATATCTTTCATGAAGTTCATATAGGGAACATAACAAAATAAATGGCAAGAGTCACTCTTCATCCAAGCTTTCGGGCTTAGCTTTTCATCAGGACCATCCGATCCCTGATGAAGGGGTGAGCCTGAAACCTTGGATCTAAAGTGACTGTTGCACCTGGTTTTGAGATGGTTATCAATGTCCACTTTTATTTTAACGTATCTTATTCAGAAAAGTTTTAATGCGTTTTTCCTATGGCGAGATTTATCACATAAAGACACTCACAAGACAGTTTATGAACCTAAGAACTATTAGAATTAATGAACATACATATCAGATTCAATAGCTCAACAATGTGATTTGACTCGGGTAATGTAACGTAAAATGCTATATTTTCCCGTGTATCTTAGGGTATCCTTATACATTAACCTGAAAGCTTACACAATGACAAAGAAAACGTGAGTGGTACTAATAACCACCTTCCAGCGTACCATTACCAGCTCTCCTGGAGTTCATAGTTAAATATCATCTATCTCCATTAACGAGATATTCACGTTTAACATACATGTCTCATACTGGACATGTCAATAGATAATAAAAAAGTCCAAGGCTTAGAATGCTTTAACTTATTACTGGGTAGTAAACAATTCAACTAATGTTTGTTCACGTTTGACCTCGGACTGTTACAATATCATGTCATACTAACACCATGGCTTGATGTATTATACGAATCGAAGAGTATTGGATATCTCTAAACAATCAGATATAATTACAGTTATGTTACTTGTAACCAGCCAATGTCTTTCTCAACTCCCTGCATACAACTGGTGCTGCCATTTAGGCGCACACAGCTAGCATTCAACAATTCCAGCACTGCCCAAACACGTTATCATTTACAGCTGTGTAGATGGGAAGAACTGGAGTAAAGTATCAATGATACAACACAATGCCACGACGGGATTCGAACCCACGACCCTCACCGTTATCAATCATTTGGTGTTCCGTACATAGATGCTATCAGCATTATTTGTACTTTGATTTTTCTGTTATCACTTATTAAGTTATCAGTAAAAAGACGCATATAACAACAGTTGTACTTCAACCTTACTGTTATCAGTCATTGAGTATTCAGTAAAGGGATACCACTAAATCCTAGTGGTACCGTAGCTTGACTGTAATACAAGGTCGACACTGATGACTTTGATTAAGCCTAATAAGGTCCTGATTTATAGAGTTCATCATAGGTACCTATATCGTAAGCACGTACAATACTTGTGGTGTGTTATCAATGATTGAAATAACGTTAAGCTATCATCTGTTTATGAATTAAGGAGTTTCAGTGTCTGCCATAATAAACAATTGTTCACTGTGTGCGAGATTTGTTGTGATCGATATTCTGGATTGGACGGTATACATTAAGATGAGCAATACATTCGATGCCAAAAAGTTTACATTTCCGCATAAATAATTATTTATATAGATCGTTACACAACCGTTTGAAAGTCTAATTCCCTTGGGGCGGAGTCGGGCTAGGGGCCAATTCCTGAAACATAGTGTATTGCCATCTGTATTCGTTGTTTGATTCCGCTTGTTATTTTCATGAAACGATGACGATCTGGTATTTCGTTTCTATTCTTATACAGAAGGCAATACAAAGAAACAACCAAATATCAAACATAGAGATCAATGATCTTTATTTTTTTTTTATAAAACATCTACACAGAAATATGTATAAAATATAGGATACCTAGCTAAAATATAGTATCTGGTACATTGCTAGCTAATGAATCTAAAATAAGATGATACCCATGTATATTTCAATTTACTAGGTGGTAATCACAAACTTTTACATCAATTAATATGTTAAGCAATATACCGGTTAAAGATAAGGATCGGTTTAAAATAAACAGGAATAAAAACATTCAATAGGAACACGCTTCGTCAAAGCCGTACGGATAAAAACTAAATTGTTATTAAATCTCACCCATAGCAGAAACTTTATTTTATGATAGCAGCAAACATTTTGCTTTGAGGTTAACGTAGAATAGACCGATAGATTGCATTCAAGTTTTCATTGTTTAATGCTAAATTACCTTGGAATCACATTCTGTATGACACGGCATATCTTATTAACGCATGCGACACTGAATATATTCTTTATCATACTATAGAAACCGAAAACTACCTCACATTTGCGATTATTTCAAAACATCTTATTTCGTAGAAATCTGAATTGGCGAAATCAAAAATACTGAGGAAATAACTTTACTGTAGAATACAAGTGATTGACAATATCCAGATCACAAGGGAAAATCTCGATTTTTTTGGGGTTCAAAAATGTGCATTGTTAAGCAAAGAAAAGACAGTATATTTAACAATTATGTTTGAAGAACTCAAAATAAATATTAATGAAAAAACGTCTGCGTTTCCTACCCTTAATTTTTAAAATCATAACTTATTCAAATAGTATTGTAAACCAATTACTGTATTCAATAAAACGATCCATAAACTATACACTTATGATACAGGGGTATCACCTTAAAGTACAACCAAATCAAATACATTCAAACTTCGTTATTACGATGTTGAACGTTAAATTAATCGTAAGTCCAAAGTATTTTTTTTTTTCAAAAATGTGTTCAATGTTCTCAGTTGACATACGGAACTTCGCACATAGCCATAAAGGTCTTACAGCCACATGTTTAAGCATATCTCAGCATTTAAAAAAACGTATTTCGAATTAAATCCTTACATTATCGAAACTGTGGTCATAGAATTCGTAATAACAAGTTTTTGTGTATGTATCTATAAATGAAAAATAAAATCTTTAAGTAGCAATACATTATTCGGTTATAGTTCACAAAATGTAAAAACAGTTGAAAATAAATATAGAAACGATTTTGATCCTGAATTTCATGGCAATAATTAAGTGGTTTATTTTTTTACTAAAAAGTCGAACATTTGATAAAAAAATCAGAATATTTTACTAAACCTTAAACTCAAACCACAACCACAGAAACTGTAGCTTTAAATGATACTCAAAATGATTAAAAAGATAACATAATTTCAAATAAATTTCAATACAATTCTCTTTAAAATAATTAAAAAAAATGTAAAATACATGACACTATAAAACAGCTAAAATAATGGTAATGTACATTCTTAAGTTAGTGACTAAAGACGTAGAGTCAAGTACGACTAGAGGACGTTGAAGATCACAGATTTAGAGTTATGCACCATGTTTTGTTTAATACGAGAACAAACAATCCCAAACAGTCGTCTTTTTGGTATAACCTGGCTCTTTAATCATTTAACCGTTCTCATGCTTAGACAAATATTCTGTGCTCAGACCAACCTCCTTGTAGCTTACTTACATCAAGTGACACGGTCAAAAAATGTAGTGTAGACATGGATAACATTATTCTGTTTTAAGTCTCTCCTGAAATGACCAAAATCATGGGGAAAATCTGCTGTACTATTGATTTATCAACAGAACCACAAAACTCCGCTTGAGCACATAATCTGAGCTTAAGCATAAGAAGGGTTTCATGAATACAGCCCCTATTCTTTTACCTCCAATTTATTATATTCACATTCTTAAAATCGTTCAATGACGTCACAAAATAACATCGTGACGTAGCTAACATTTCATCATTCTTTCGTGTATCATCACCAATCGTGCTGACATGGTGCAGTTTTGCATGTTTGCATAACATAAATAGGGAAACAATTAAAAACAATCGAGCACACTAAAAATCAAATGGTTAAACAAAGTTGTACAATTAGTTATCATATTTTGATTATGTATTAAAATGATAAGATCAATAACTACAAAGCTTCTCTAGAATATATAAAATATCTGTTTACATTGAAAATAAAAAATATCAGAACGTCACGTGTTTTCTCTATCAAGGGATACCTCATCAACCGTTTTAGTTGACCATGTTTTACAAATTTTGGAGTTGCCCAATAGCTCAAGATAAAATTCTAATATTTTCAAAATTACAAAATCTTATATTTGATGCCATTATTCTAGCATGTTTTCATTCATCTCCTAAAGCATTTTTCTATAAATTCTTATTTGGTAACGGGCAATCTAAAAAAATTAATAAATCACAACGTAAACAATTGCATTACATATTAAAACTGTATCAGGCACTTGTTAATATATTTGCTGCAAAAATCAAGCAATTACAACATATGACGTATGTAAAACATTATAATATAACATAGTAATATTTGATCTGTTTATACGTTAAATTTATCAGGGAACCTCGTTACTCCGGATGCCAGTTTAGAATTAATTTTGTAGATACCTTCATTACGATTTCATTAATGTCAAGAGATATTTCAGTTTTTTTCACCTAGACATTTCTTTTTATTCAGACAAACTGGTTGAATCAGAAATCATATTCAACTAGTTACTGTACAAGGCCAATCAAAACCAACTTTATTTCAAAAAGAATAGTAATTCAAATGCTTGTGTATTTTAAATTTGTCCCCCCCCCCCCGAGTTTTTTCCCACCTGACGTCAAAATCACGAAAACGTTGTCCCCAGACTCTTCCATGGGTTACTGCATAACTATACACATAATTTTTTACAAATGTACAAAATAAAATTTGATATATTTTCATGCATAATTGATTATTTACAAAAAGAACAAAATTTAGTTTATATTTTAATATACATAATTACAAAAGTACTGAAGAGATGTGTAATATTAACAAAAGAAAACATTGAGAGTATTGCTACCATTATATAGTACAATATATATGGCACTGCAAGTTCCACACACCGACCACCGACAAAGAGCAATCCAGTCTTATTGAATTTTATTAATATGTCGTCATGCTGTTATTTATATATATATTGAATACTATTGATCATGCTTGTAACAACGTATTTGTGGTGTATGTACTAACTGCCGAAATAGTACCGTATGTTGAAAGAAATCAATTGCGTCTCATTTACTGACTATAAAGGACTTTCCCTTCAGTCGCGTAATATTCGACTTAATTCAGCATCACTCTGACATAGCCTTTCCTTGTAAATCTGTATCCGGCTTGTTTATTATAAACCTGACCGACTTTTATACAAAATCTGCTATACTGTACCCAACAAATATGATATCAGAGGAATTTTCATACTGATGACAAACCATGGTCTGTTTTAATGTGATTAAATTAGAAATATGGATGTAATCAACCGGAAGGGTCATCTCTGATGTATAAGGCAAGAAAGCAAAGATATTTACAAAGCATGACAGTACAGTTGTTAAAATCAATACAGCTTACAAATTAAATATATATAGTGCCTTTAGAAAGAAATGGTATGACGTCACTAATTCACAATATCATACCATTATTTACCGAGTACATGGTACCAAATATTTAGAATGCTACTTCTTTTATTCAAGACAATATGTCATAATACATAAATTAAACCTGGTTGAATTATATTTTACTCTATTACGAACTTTCTCCTGGACATAATTCATTAATGACTCAATTCAGATCTCGTTTCCCCCCTCTACTTGTTTACATTTGTTTGACTTTATCCTGCACTTTTGAAATTTCACTATTTTTGCCTCCAGCATGGCTCACAACATTTTGCGTTTTCTATGCATTAAATTAGATAATTTCGATAGAAAATATCTATAAACAACAGAATCATATAAAATGTACGTGCACATTTAAGAAGAAAATATACAACACATGATATGACAAAAATAAATAATATAATCTATACACAAAAATGTTAACATTTCGTTTTCAAACGCTCAAGATTAATACAATAATTCACAAGAAATAAGACAGGTGAATATTTTGAAGGACTGAAATTATTCTGATTTTTCTTCCAGATCTAATCGTATCGTTCACCGTTCTTTTAAGTCGAATGTATGACGGGAAATTTCAACTGATGTTTGGTAGGGTCAAGAAAGGTCGTCAAAATGCAACAGAAAGCACAGGAAAATCCTCCTAAATGCTGCTTCACTTTGTTTCTAAACATTTTCTTCAGGTTGGTAAGTAAGACTTGTTTCGATGACTCGAGACATTTCGGTACATACATACAAAATATTGTACAATCGCTTACAGCGTCGCCGAAGCGACATCGATTTTGTGGACAACTCGTACACATTTTACACCTTAATGTGCATACGCTTCACTGGTCATTTGTCTGATGAATGTGACAGTGTTCATACCGTACTAGGCATCGAAACGTCTCATAGAAACTCTTTTTGGTTGTGTAAACAGAATTTTCATAATGCTTTACTTTGTTGTTAAACACTTAATTTTGGACGGTATGTGTCGCAGTTGTGATAGACAGTTTTTTGCAAATGTGCTTGAATTCCTAAATAAGTTACATACAACTACAAATACAGAAGATCCCGTTAAACTTTAACGCGGAACAGTAACAAATTTACGATGAAATCAAACATTGTACTTTCTTTACCTGCTTGTACTTTTTTCAATATCCAAACACTTTACTTTTTACACAATTGTTTGGTAATATATACACAGACCGTCATCACAGACGTGTCTAATCTTCTAACAAAGTTTCAAAGATACATTGACATTAATCATTCTATAGTACTTATCATACGAAGCTGCCATTTTTATAGTATGGACGGTTGTATCAGTCTTCACATCAAAAGTGTTCACAAACATATATAAGATCAAGAATACAATGTTCAGAAAAAATATTTTCCATTAGACCTACATATAGATTAACTGTTTTCAAGAAAAAAAGGATAAGAATCGTCTCAATTGACCTTTGCTTGTCCGGGCTATTTGTTTGTATAAACGTAAGGATATGGAATGAAATTTTAGGATAATTTTGAATTTTTAACAAGAAACACTGTATCGTTTGATACAGTTATTTTCGTTTGTAACAGTCAAAGTATAACTGTACACTTGCATAGACAAAGTGCGCGCTGTGCATTGGTAATACTTTAAATTTATCCCCTAACACTAAAACTATGCTTGGGTAAACACATCATATCATCAGTATCTGATCAAATCTTATATATCATTTGTACTTCACCGTAATATACGTACATACCTCATCTAAGATATGGTCAAGTTTCTCAAGACAACTTTGGACGGAATAATGACAATTCACACTAAAAACATATTAAACAATGCTGCTGACCAACATATGATACACAACTGACTCTTATAAAATGCCTTTTCTGTGTCAGAAATTGTTGCATCACAGGGAGTCAACCTGAAATTGGATGGACGGCTTTAATTAGTACATGGCAACATTCTCAACTCAAAACACTTAATATTAATTCGAATAATTGGTATTTTAGCATACATTGAAATATTCTAGTGATATAAATATACAACCCTGGTATCAAAGTAAAACATAAAATATTTTATCATAATGAAGTTACTGAAACAATGAAAACCATGCAGATTGTGGCCATTATACATGAGCAGAGCATTTGCCTATTCCAACATTTAAGTCTTTTAAGCAATGTGATTTTGGCATCAAGAAACACTGAAGAGTTCTAGCTGGACGCATCTGTCACATGGTGCATTAAATTGTTTACCACATCTTGTATTTCTAGTGATTTGTGATTGGTTTTCAAAAACAACATAACGTATTGATGTTTAATACTCTGCCCATGTATAACAATTTCACAAAATTGCTATTTAAACATTTAACAAATACGTATTTTTGTTGATAACAAATAATAAAATGTTTGAAATGTATTTTTAACCATTTTTTAACGTTAAATTCGACAAAAAGTACTCCCACTACCATTTAAGCTTCCAATAAATCAAAGCGTCTAGCTATAGCGCAATACTAGCATTATGAGATATGTTTTTTCAAGGTAAGGATATTCTAACAACTTGCATTCCTTTGCACGCCATCTTTTATTTAGAGACCACCTTAGACAGGCTGTAAGTATAGGTAAGCCTGCATTAGATACCTACTTCTATACCTACAGTCACACAAGGCTTTTACATTGTCTGTCTTTGACTTTCTAAACCAGCACGATCGTAAAACAGAAGTGGTAAATAAAACGTTATCTTTCTAATAAGTTTGTCAGTGTGATAATTTTGATTTACCCTGCATTTTTTTCATAGATTAATATCAAATTTGTAAAAGACACCCAGTAAACCTCGTACCTTTACACAATTTGAAAATTAACTAACTCGGGTTAGATAACCATGATAGCCAACCATCACTAGTTGAAGAACAACTATTTTCCCAATTAATATAAAATAAAATGAAAACGTAGGAATAAGAATAAATATATGTATATAATACTAACGTTGGCAACGTATTAATTTAATTTAAGGTTAAAAATGCAAAGGTGCATATGCAAGTGTGCATGTGTGAGACAAAGTGGACCCGATCTTGTGTGAAATAACTGTTGTAATAATGTCTGTAAATTGTTCAATTACGTTGTCTTTAGGGTCTATGTAATCAAATGGACTTGAGGAAGTCTACTATGTCTTGATCAAATGCGATCGTGTAGACTTGCTTAAGTCAATAAATATGGACTTAAAGGTTAATTATAAACATGATGACTGATGGCCAGTTTGGTATTACATGTGCAGTGCTGGATGTGCTCGTGATCTGCCAAACTTAATGATTCTGAATTATTTTATGCTTATAATTCGAAATTATTGAAATTTTGAATTAATTCAAATTTGTAATTCTTGACTGAGGTGCACAAAATAATATATGAAGTTAAGTTCCCTTTCTCAAAAGTTGTTTTATCGAAACCTATGAAGACATGGACCAAGTAGCATCATTATCACAGAAGGAATGTAGAAATAGTAAGACGCATACTCACAACATCACATTTAACTGTCTACTCCAGTTAAATCTTTGGCATACAACGTTTGATCTATTTTGACTCTTACTTTAAATGTAATGAATTCATAGTACATAGATTACTAATAACCTAGTCTCCAAAGAAATATAAATGACTTAAACACTATGATGCGCATGCAATAGCGACAATACAATATAGGATTTCAAAGCAATCTAGTCAAAAAGTTATAACCAAAACCAAACGATATATACGACTCCTTCACATACTTGTTTTTTTATCCTATAGTGTAGAAACAGATATTTTCACACTCCAGTTATAACGTATGCAAATGCTGTGTTCAAATAAAACGTCATTGTAACCAAAACGGGACCCGCTTTCGTTAAATATTGAGGGATATCGAATCGAAAATGCTTTGTTCATTTTTCATAATAGATATCATCCATTTTTCTGTTCTATTACGAGCTGAAGTTTCGGCAAAAGGTTTTACAGTTACGTAGGTTCTTGTACAGGTGAAATGTTACCCTGAAAGGGACACTTCGGTATTTTGGCAAATACTTGGACAATTAGCAGAGAAAATTACACATAGTTCAAGCATTTAAGAGTCAAAAAAGGTTCTGGTTTTCTCCAAAAAAGTATTAGTTTTGAAAAAAAAATAACTTTCTAAAAATGACATCCGAATACATAGCCTCGTATGGCACATAAACTAAGAAAGTGATGTTTTCGATAACTTTTTCTAACCTTAAACAATCTGTGTTACCATAATGAGCCAACCAATACAATGTGAAGTTCAATTAACATTAAAGTATCATGTAGTAAATACCGCATACATAAAATATTGTTTCGCATGTCAATTTCTTGTGCCACTTTCCTACAAGTGCTCCATTTTGGGCACTGTCCCTTTTTTCCGTTCTATTTTGGGTACTGTCCCGTTTTGCGTTCTATTTTGGGTACTGTCCCATTTTGCGTTCTATTTTGGGAACTGTCCCGTTTTGCGTTCATTGACGTTAGGTAGTATACAAAGTGTAATTATAAATATGGCGTACTAGCTTTTTGTTATATACAGATATAAAATATATATACCAAGTTAGGGAATAAGACATGCACGTCTTACCTAATATTCGCCATCGACCTGCATAACAAGAAAACATACGATGAAACTAATACAAATACTTATAACAAAATAGTTAGAGTGTTAAAATATAAATTTATGATTACTAGTCTGTTGAAATAATTATACAATGAGATAACAATTGCTACGAGATAAGTATTTTCACTGTAAATAGGTAGGAACTATAAACATCGATCAAACGTGTTAGTCGTAGATTATCAAAGACACGTGTACCCCTGTTACGATTCATCACAGTATAGCGTTAATCGTATTTGGTTTACCGTAAAAACTACACTAGTAATTTATCACTGGACTATGTGTTTTTCAGTTGATTTTTTGTTTTGATTTTCTGTTAGTTCGTGTTCACCTCTTCTTTAATTTTCAGCATGAAATATCACATTCAATATTATTTTCATTGGAATCTAACGTCAAAGTCATCCCAAGATTCATTGCGGCTGACATTTACGATCCATTGTCGTTATCTACACAAATGCTGCAATTTCCGCGTGTCTCTAATCCTACGGCAACCTTTCCCTGTCAGCTTGCGAAGCGTGGAATGTGGAATGTACCGGATATTCAGAACTGGTAGCATCTTTCACTTTGTGCTGACCATGTCCGTTCTCGTCTAAAAGTTCGTGTCTTGGAGTGCATTGTAGTTGGAATTATATTCCGGTCCACCGTCGCGATCTTTCTGATTATTACCATTCCCATGCGTCTCGTGAGTATCTGGTGGGGTGCTTTCGTTGTTGGCTTGTCCTTGGGTATCTTAAAGGTGTGTGTTGTTGGTGTGAGAGTCAACATTCTTTCCTTCCTTTTCCTCATGTCCCGGTTCTTGTCTGGTTATAGAATGGGCAGTTTGAACAGTTCCCCTTAACTGGGTGCCAGAAGGAGGAGACATATCACTGACTTGATGAGGTAAAAGAACATCTTGTGTATCACTTCGCTCATTATCACTATTTCCTGATATTACCTGTGCCTTTTCCTCCTTCGATCTTCGTTTCTTTTTCTTCTTTAATTTCTTTGTTTCATTGACTTCTAATGGCTCCAGCGTATTGGCTTTCTGACTTGCATCAACCAATTCCCGCGCTGGCAGCTTCCGACCTTGTGGTACATCTTCCAGTTTCCTTCTGGGCGTGTCATTGCTTCCGTCACTGTAACATAAAGTAATTCTTATATAAATAGTGTAAGTAGATAAACCCACTCCTGAATAATAAGTAAGTGATACATACTTAGTTCTAAACCTTCTCAATTATATTGAAGACGTAAACTAACAGATAACAGAAAAGTTTTATTATTATCCAACTGAATACACTGTCACAAAGCTAAGTTAAAACAAAGCGTTAACCACCTTTCATTTGAATCGCTAACTTGGTTGTTCCTCCATTTTGTCTTGATATTACTGGCCGAAGTTGGACTTCTGAAGCAAACAAATATCATACAAACTAATGTTTTAGCTCTATTACACTGTGTTTTCCAAATGCATTTTTTCCCACTAAAATGAACCCATGCCTTTAGCATTTATATTTGCACAAGCAGCGCCCTAGACTTGTAATATTTTAATGTTGCATTTCACTCCTTTAAATTGCGATTCCCATCACATTAATCAGACAAACGTTAGTTGTCATAGATTTGTAAATGAAAATCACTTCCTACCTCTATTATCTCCACACTTCTATTTTTTACACTTGACATTCATCATGGTTCTTAACTATGTTAATTCGCTGTATAATCAATCGAAATATTTATAAACCATGTCTATATATTAAATGTGAATTTTGTAAGAAAGAACAAAAGACGAATACATATACGTCTCACGAACTCAAGGAAAGTAGCTTGGAGTTTGGGGAAGAGGAATTGCACAATTTATTTTCTCTCCATAAATCAGGAAAATTAACATAAAATTAATTAAAATAAAACGTTCTTTTTGTTGTTGTCAATTACGATGAATATAATAAAAGTAAACACATTTTGTTAGATTATAAACCAAACCATTACACAGCTTCCGAAACAGAAAACTTAAATATGATTTATAGAAAGCCAACTTGTTATTTGCTAAAATAAGCATAACGATGAAATAATAAAGAAACTATTTCATAAAATTCTATATTCAAAAATGGAAATTACATTAAAAAATATCTACAAGCAGCAAACGACTGGTATATACACGTTATTAGTCCGCAAAAGTGGCGCGGGAATCATAAAACTCTAGGCTTACATAAGTATTTCCAATTGGTGTATCGAGGTGTTATTGCACTTTATTTCGAATTATTTTGACGCA
Organism: Mizuhopecten yessoensis; assembly: GCF_002113885.1. Lineage (NCBI taxonomy): Eukaryota > Metazoa > Mollusca > Bivalvia > Pectinida > Pectinidae > Mizuhopecten > Mizuhopecten yessoensis. Next base: position 14,737 of record NW_018408189.1, on the reverse strand, counting down.
ACATATTCCTTTTGATTTCACAATCAGCTGATCCGATTCCTATAACATTTTGAGGAACTCGGTAAGGCGTTTAAGCCAGTTCAATACAACGATATATTTTTGCATTTTCCTTCATTTCCTTTTAGCACCATTATATACTTACTCAGAGACTTGTTTTCTATTTCCTCTTTTCTTTCTTTTATGGCTGTATTGTGTTATGTGTAAAAGTAGCAGAAGCAAGCATTAAGCAAACGCAAACAAAACCAGAGCCAAATACACACAAGCGTTACAGAAACATAGTCGACAAATCAGCAAAGCTCAAGCATGTTCTTAAGTTAAAACCATCATGCAACATAAATCATATACAGCAATATCAAATAAAATAGAAGAAAGATATTAAACATGCCTTTTGTCAAATAAAAACTCACGTTGTTTCATTTTTTTTGTATTTAAAAAACCCGTTTTCGTCACTATTCACTTATATTTAGTGGAATTAACATAAAAAGTCAATGATAAATAGAATATTTCATTGACTTACTTAAATACTGATAACTCCAACTCAAATTGCAAATTATTTATACAGCTATATTTAAACACAAAGTATAGTACACTTTACTAAGTCAAAAATTAGGGGCCACTCATCCTTAATCCTAACACGTATAATATTTACCCTGCAGATCTTGGAGTCCTCTCAGTCCTGGAAATGTAGCAAAAAAACAAAAAAAATGATCAACACATTTGGTACGGGATAAACATTCAATAGATAGCATGATCCTGTACTTATATGTGGTTATGATGTTGGCCACAAAAACAAACAAACAAATAAGTAAATAATACATATACATAATATTTTTTAACAATTAATATATATTAATTGTCAAACAAAAACACACAATTTCTGATATCATACATACATACATATATAAGTAGCACAATACATTTATCATATATAGTCTGCGACCAACGAGGCAAAAGATTTATTCTAAACGTCCAACACAGATTGTGTTTAAAAAGAAAAACAATATTTCACGTATTAAGTTAAAAGTGAATAACTGACCTGTTTAGAAAGGCACACATACATTTCAACATGAATTGAATCTAATTAATTTTGTTTTAAAATAATAATTGTGAACAAATACCTGGGCTTTGCGTCTTGTCCATCTGGTCGAGCTCTCACGGCCTTGTTATCTAGGAGAGACAAATGATAGGCCAGTTAATGCATTGTTAAGAAACTTAAGTTGAAATAGATTCATATGTGTGATTTTATTAACCAAAAATAAATGTGCCCGGCCTGCAAACATGTTCTCTCTGAAGTCACAGAAACCGTTTTATTATGGTTTGATTGTATTCAGTGGAAAACTTCTCCCTTTTAAGATTTAAGAACCCAATCCCTCGAATTTAGCAAAGTGGAGTATGTTATGATATATTGTTTACAAACTCATGTGCAACTGGCGTTTTTTTTCTAAGTGGAAGAATACGCGAACTGTTATCAGTCATTGAGTATTCAGTAAAGGGATACCACTTAATCCTAGTGGTACCGTAGCTTGCTTGTAATACAAGGTCAACACCGTTTTTTCTAAGAGGAAGAATACGCAAATGAATGAAATGGAACAATGTATAACTCCCGTAAAGCGACAATGTTTAACCAAATAATCTGTTACCCTAAAAATAGATGAACGACTCTTTTATGTAAATAGAACAATAACATGGAGGCAGAGACTTAAATCATACACAGAATATCAAACTTAGAGGTTTGACATAATCTTGACATCGGTTACACCAATCCCTGACTGATTATTTTGGTGTAGATCAGTCGTGTGAATTTGTCGTCCTACCGGTCGGAGACAGTCGTATCGTCTAATGTGTTACAAACACTCAGCGCCAACATGCATTTTTGTGTTTTGCTGTGATTCAAATGGAATTGATAACATATCTAATATAGCTATAACTGTTACTGTATTCCTTTTTCCATCCTAATCAGTCAAGTTCTGGCCATATGACTAGAAAAGATAGATTGTCTGTTATCATTTTTTCATGAGAAACACGTTGATGATTTTTTATATCTATTTTTACCTTTATTATAAGACATGGTCAAGAGTTTGTTCACAGACTCCGTAAATGGCCTCGGTGGACAAGGCCAGCAACCCAGGCATAAATCTCACCCATAGTACATTTTTACTCAGTATTACCAAGATTCAAAAGTTAATTTATCGAAGGTTTGTATTTCAATAATTTTTAAAGTGTAAGCAAAATTATACATGTTATGTTTTTGTCTTATAGGTGATCACTGATAGAGGCAGAACGCTGGGTAACTGATTGAATTGGCGATGAGATGCGAAACTAGCGGCGGTACCCGATGGGCCGAAATAAAGTGGAAGATACAGTATGCAAATACTGATTTTTCTCTGTAACCTTAAGTTCAATTACAGACATAAAATGAATCGTTTAGTGGAAGTATTGCATTGGCGGTTACTATCTCGTTATAAAGATAAGCCCACAAATTATACAGCATAATAGCTTCGTTTTTAGTTTCAAAACATACAAAAACACTGTAGAACTTTCTTTTAAATCAATGTCATAATAATAAACATATTTGACCTTTTGATGCTTTAGCTGTTTCAGTGCGATTCTTGACTTATTTTGTTAATCATAGCATTTTTAAATTCCATCTTTCTTGTTTATAGTTAAGTCTTAGCAGCTACAGCAATTTGATAACATCAGATAACCATATTTGCGGTTTTGTCACCACCTAGACCTAATATTTTATGTACATGTTCCATATTGGATAATGCTTTGGAAATATTTTCAATATTGTCGTTTATACAAAATAACCGGTAAATTTCAATTCAATCACCTGTTGGGTTATTTTTTTTTCATTATAGGTCCAACAAGCTTGCCCTGTCTGAAATCATATATAATGATACATAACAACTTCAAAAGGCAGCGCCCTTCTTCGTTAGACGATCAAACAGTATCTCCTTTTTTCATTTTCGTTCTATAAACCAGACAATCTTTCTGAGGACAACTGGATCACATCAATGTCTACACCGGTCATTAGTTGTTGATCTGATCAAGGACAACTGAATCACATCATTGTCTCCACAGATCACTTGTTGTTCATCTGATTGAGGACAACTGAATCACATCATTGTCTCCACAGGTCACTAGTTGTTCATTTGATTGAGGACAACTGAATCACATCATGGTCTACATGATTCATTAGTTGTTCATCTGATTGAGGACAACTGGATCACATCAATGTCTACACCGGTCATTAGTTGTTCATTTGATCGCGGACAACTGAATCACATCATTGTCTACATCGGTCATTAGTTGTTTATCTGATCCAACTTCGTCTGATTTTTCCAATGTTAGGAGTGTAAAAATATACAACTGACGTTCACAATTATTACTTTATCTTAATCGACGAGTCGTACTAACATATATAATACAAATCGTCCTTCTACGGCTTGATTGGAAAAAATGACGTTTCACAAAGGTTTTTAAGTAGGTGTTCAGAGGGATTAGATATATTTCATATACGGTATAAGTGTCTGATGTTTTTTTGTCTGTGAAATCTTTGTAAGAAAACTTGGTTAATATTCGTCAAGATTGGTTCAATATTTCTTTCATTGTATTTCAAATTTGGCAAACAGTTCATCTGAATGAGTTGATTGTTGCCATCCAGATTCGATAAAAGGTTATACACTGCTTCACTAATGAAGATCAAACAAAGAAACTGTTGTGCATTTTGACATATTTATTTATCATATCAAGACACCAACACACAAAATGTACGTTACAATAGCATACCTCTACAGAATATTTATTTCCATTTAATCACGAACGAGTATAAACTTTGAATGTCTAAGCGATCCAACACCATAGCGCCAACAAATACAACATTTACATTTTTCAAAGATGAACGTAGAATACACACACGTGATGCACCTTTAAAAGTAGATAATATATACAGCATGCCAAACAATTAATTACACTGCACCATACACAATCTAAGATTCGCCGGTAATGCCAAGGGCAAAAAAATAAAATAAAAATGGAAGACCCTTTAGAGTTTCAAAATTAATAGGAGTACTGGTTATATTCAAGTTAAATCATTAGACACGTGTGTATATTATGAAACCTTTAACTACTCAAAAAAGGTAAATGTGGTTATCAAGGTTATGGCAAACCTCGGGGGTGGGGTGGGGGGACTTAACAATCCGACAACAGAGTCTACTACCTTGTATCTTGAAAGATGAACTTAACACACATACATGCGATGCACCTTTAAAATGAGGTAGGTCGGATTTCATCGAAGACTCATGTTTATCTACTGGATATTACACAGGGAGTGATAATTATGAATACTGTATATATATTTCTAGATAACGAATTTTGGAAAGACATTTGATTACCAATAATCTTCTCTCTTGTTAACGTACACGTGTGTCCAAACTTATAAAATTTCACATCTATGTTATGCGCAAACTAATGTTACCAATATTTCAGGCCATCTTTGAATGACGTGATAATTATTTTCAACCAAAACGCTTAAGGATCCCCGTACCATTGACAAGATGTCTGACTAATGACTTGATGAATATTTTCGAAATTCAAAACATTGTGAAACTTCAAAAGAAAACGGAAAAATAGCAATAATGTTTTGAGTTTCAAAAGGCATAGGGGCAAGACCAATATCCAAACCCTGGACCTTGCATCATAACACTGTCACTGTCACTAAATCTAAAATCTGATGTAAATAGCTTAAGCTGAAAAGTATAAACAAAAAAACATATGTGTAAGGCTTTCACAGCTGACTGTTAGGTTGTTTACGAGGCTATGAAAGGGATTGCTGTAGTTCACAGTTTAGAAAAATAAAACAATGGATTTGCATGATGTTTGGGAAAGAAACATTGCTACATATCACCTTTAGCGAACAATATGGTTATATTTGAGATACTGTTTGGTTTGGTTTGATTTTGTTAAACGTCCTTTGAACAGCTAACGTCATTTAAGGACTTGTCTCCATATTTGTTGTGTATGCGTGCATGTGTGTGTGTGTGTGTTTGCAGGAGACAGGGTATGTTGGTTGCGCTTGCCTCCTTGTGATAGCACAGTAGAGATACTGTACTCTCATTGAAAATAATAGTACACAATACAAAATATCTGATAATCCAAGAACTAACTGCTCTATACACAATACAAAACACTACACAACATCTATAAGCTCAAATTAAGAATTACAATACTTGAAATTGAAACATGATGACAAGGGTATAGCTAGACTTATCTAGATAATGACCATAAACAGAACTGCTGTAACAATTCTGCCTTAAAAAACATCTATAAGAACACCAAGTAAGTCAGTAACTATTTTGAAATATGAATCATAACTGTAGAAAGCCAAACACAATGTAAACAAGAGGCCCCGAATTGCTCATCTGAATATTTGAGCAATCATGGAAAAATATTCTCAATAAAAGTACTTTTGCAATTATTTCCATATATTGAGTCTCCTTGGCTTCAGAATGTTCCAGACTAGATGAAACGTTATACTACTCTATCCCAGCATGCTATTGGCCAAATATTGTCATCCAGGGCTTCCTGGTATTGCGGAAGAATTTGTTGAAAGATATTTACATATTTGACCCCTGGTGATCGTGAAAGAAGGTCAAGGTCAGTTATTTGGGGAAACCTTTTATCACTCTGTCTCAGGTACCCCTTAGCCAAATATCATTGTTCTAGGCATCCTGGTTTATAATATTCAAAAGAAGATGTTTAAAGGTTTTAGAAACATTTGACACTTGTAATCTTGAAAGAAGGTTTTATCCTTGTGACCTTGAAAGCAGTTCAAGGTAATCTATTTAAGGACATTTACAGTGCATTGTCCCATGTATCTACTGGCCAAGTATCATTACTCTGGGCCTCCATGTTATTCAGTAGAAGTTGTTTGAAGTTCCCCCCCACATATTTGACGCCTGTGAGCTTCATAGTCAATGCCGTTTATTTGAGGACACTTTATTGCACTCTATTCCATGTACCTACTGGCCAAATACCATTGCTCTAGGTATCTTGGTTATTCAGAAGAAGTTGTCCAATGTTTTGTTGGACACTTTTTACGCTTGTAACTGTGATAGTAGGTCAAGGTCATTTATTCGAGAAAACTTTGTATCACTCTGTCCCAGGTACCTACTGGCCAAGGACCATTGGTCTTGGCCTCCTAGGTATTTTGAAGAAGTTGTTATATTTTTTAAAACATATTTGACCACTGTGATCTTGAAAGTAGGTCAAGGTCATTTATTTGAAGAACCTTTATAGCACTTCATGCAAAGTAATTACTGGCAAAGTATTATAACTCTTGGCCTCCTAGGTTATTTAGAAGAAGTTGTTTAAAGATTTTTAATACTTTTTACCCTTGTGACCTTGAATGTAGGTCAAGGTCATTTATTTGAGGATACTTTATAGCCCTCTTTCCCAGGTACCTTCTGGCCAGAAGTCGGTCAAAGAAAAGTTGACGGACTGATGGACAACACACCATACCATAAGCTCAACTGGCACCTCATACCAGGTGAGCTAAAATCACTACAACTTATGTTCATTTCGTAAATTTATTCATATTACAAATACCTAATTATGTGCAAAAATATATCATCTGTTAATTTGCAGTTCAGAGTAATAAAGCAAAGATGCATCACACCTAAGACAAGGCAAAGAAGCGACAACAGAAACCGTGGAAACACCAAAATCGTTATCATGTCTTTTACCAGACACATAACGAAACCATGATCTCTAAAATGCTACCAAGTATTGTGTATGACAGACGTACGCTATTGCCTGTCCGATTCATAGCATTTTACCAGTAGCTAATGATCTTCAGACATTTAACAGTGAACATTAACCAAGACAAAATACTACAGGGGACACTAGCAGGTTATGATGACAATTGCAGAATTTATTAAATGCATTTGGAAGTATTTCTTGCTGCAGAGTTGGCTTGAAAGAGACCATAATTACTTCATACCATATAATGAGTAAATTAACTTGTACCAATTTGTACTACATCAATTTTTTTTAAATTATGTTGTGATGAGGTCTCAACATTTATGAATAGACACATTTCTATGTACTTTTTCTATGAACTTCTATTACCATATTATTACGTTATCAACATTTGCTATTAATACCAAACTTTTCCCCATCATATTTATAATCCCTCTGAAGGTCTAATAAACACATTTCATGATTAGCAGAATGATTATTATCCACATATAAATGTGTATTTCTCCATATAAATCTCCAAGTATGAAAATGAGTATAACATATTTGCCAATAATTGGCATCCTTAATACCTTTAATACCAGATAAAACAGCCTGCCATATAGCTAACCCAACATGTACAAGGGACAACGTCAAGGCGATACAAAAGCAAAGCTAGGTGCAGGTTTCTGGATTTTTTTTTTATCTTTAACAACATTCACGACTCTAAAAGTTTTTAATCTACCTCACTTAATGCCCATGTTTCAAATAATCTTTAAAACGACATATTCTTGGAAATCATATACAGTTTCAAAATCATAAAAAATAAACACCAAACTTAATTCATTCAATCACACAAACGTTCTCTATCAGTAAGTGGTTTTACATATCTAAAGGACTTAGGGCGTTAAGGGTCATTTCCGGCCTCATCGGGGATTTAGAAAGTTATTATATTCTTAATCTGGAATAAATGAAGGACGCAAATATGAAATTTCAGATTCATTAAACAAGTGGTTGAAGAGATATGGCATTACAAAGAGAGACATAAACCCGCATTTTCATAATAAAATGTGTGAATATCATCTGTTGAACACTATTTAGTTGAAAATTGTCAATTTTGAAGCAAATTAATTAAAAATCTCTTTACTTTTTCAAAGCCTCCACATGCACCAAACAAATAAATATATATTATGCTCAAACATTGTCATACCAGTGTTTATTCGTAGAAAGGCATTTCGGTTTGTCACATGCAAAGGCATTCATTTCTGCATGTCAACTGTGCAAAAACACCATATTTTGGCTATTTCTGCATAGCAACGAAATTTTGTTGCTATGGTAGGGCATCTACGCATGCGCAATGACAAAAGTCAGCACAAATTAATACATTTTTTTTTTTTTTATAAGACCAAAAATGGCCCATAACGCCCCAAGTCCTTTCATTGATTGTAGAAGATGACATTTAAGAAAATGCTTCAAGGTTCAGGAAAAAATCTGGCTCATAAATCCAATTTTGTGAGTAAAGATCTTTCCCAAAGTAAGGAGAAGGCCAAGTTCACAATTCTAAGCGATGGCATATTCCCTGCTGTCCAAATTGCTATCAGTTGTGAACAAAGACAGCTGAAATCCTAAATCCTGATTGCTCATGTATCAATTTCATTATCATATCATGAGAGATGTTTATATCTGTAAAATATTCTTGATGTGAATAGAACCCGATACAACATCGACCAAGGAATTCATGCAAGCATCCAATTTCATAAACCAGGCTTAGCGATTGTATTCCTCATGACCCTTGACCCATCAAAGATCATGAGGAATGAGTGATAATTATACATACGCTTTGTAATTTTGACATCTTGATAGTAAAGAGATGCAGATACAATTTAGTAACATGAAGCATGCAGTATGCTTGATAAAAGCTGCTAGTATGTAGTTAGATTTTGACTTGCTAATGAAAGGATATTCCCTTAAATAGCCCCATCAATAGAAATATTTAAATGCATTTTGTCATCATTAATCAAGATACTGGACTATTTATGTACACTGTAAATGTGTAAATTTATGAATAAAAACGGTTATTTTGTAAATGTTCATAAAANCAGGAATTCATGCAAGCATCCAATTTCATAAACCAGGCTTAGCGATTGTATTCCTCATGACCCTTGACCCATCAATAATCATGAGGAATGAGTGTTAATTATACATACGCTTTGTAATTTTGACATCTTGATAGTAAAGAGATGCAGATACAATTTAGTAACATAAAGCATGCAGTATGCTTGATAAAAGCTGCTAGTATGTAGTTAGATTTTGATTTGCTAATGAAAGGATATTCCCTTAAATAGCCCCATCAATAGAAATAATATTAAATGCATTTTGTCATCATTAATCAGGATACTGGACTATTTATGTACACTGTAAATGTGTAAATTTATGTATAAAAACGGTTATTTTGTAAATGTTCATAAAAGATACACCATGCAGAAATTTCACCAATACTAAAAACATCCATCCAAAATATGCACATTTACAGTATCTCAATATTTATATATTTGTGTCAACAAATAATTTCTCCTCCTTAAATGTCATATAGTTTCATTAAATTGGATTGTTTGCTTTTTCTTCTAATAGTGGGTCTGAGTTCAAAGCCACACATTCCTCTGTTGTATCGTCTCCAAGATTGGATGAATTATCTGCAATGAAGAGTAAATGAGCTTAAGAAAAGGCAAGAAACTATTATGACGAAGATGGTGATAATGATGTTATGGTAAGAAAATAAAAGTGAAGAACCTCATATTATTGATTTTTTTTTTTTTTTAGAATGAATCTTCCTCTTGATAGTTGCTACAGTAAAATCCTCAATGACAACTGATAAAATGAAAGAGTGAGAAAAGAAATAATGATGAATTACGGAGATAAAGAAGGACGAACAGGTAGGAGGTATGCCATGTGATACAATCCTTGGACGACATTAATACAAATTTTGTCTGCTGTTCATGGTAGGTCTCCACGAGCCTGTTCGCTTATGCAGAACAACCATCAGATTACTAGGTCCGATAAACAAACAACTGTGGTTTGACCGGTTTAACTGTTTAAACAAAAACAGCCGAGGTATCCGGGGACAATAGCGGTCTCTATTAGTGTGTATCAAAATTGAAACAAGAGGCCCAATGAGCCTGCATCTCTCACCAGGTATTAATTTCACACTTGTTACCTTGTAGACTAAAATAAAGCTACAGGCAGAATACCAGTATATATATGACTATAAGTCCTTCAAAAGAACCTATTAATATGTTTAAACACATTTGACCCCTGTGACCTTGAAAGTCTAACATGGGCATTACGTTGAACAAACTTTATAGCCCCCTATCTCAGCATGCAACTTGCCAAATATCACCACCCTAAACCCTTATTGAGACTAGGTCCTTTAAAGGTTTATACACATTTGACCAAATGTGACCTTGAAAGTGGGCCTGGTTGTTCAAAGGTGATTAGCTTAATCACTGTTTAATGACATTTTTCAACCTCTAATAATTTGGTCAATTTACAAGGTAAAAGCTTATAATGCCGCATGCAGGTAATTCTTCTAACATATTGTCTATCTGGAAAGTTTTAACTCAGTAAATAGCTGTGTTTTAAAGATACACAATATATCAAATTTGCGCTAATCACTGTTTGAACAACTGGGCCCAGGTAGGTTACAATATATAGTTATGTCTGCCAATATAATCACTTATCACTAAAATAAGGATCACTAACATCATTTGAATTTAATGAGAAGAAATGGCCACTTAGCATCAGTTGCACCTTGCAGTGGTCAATATCCCACAGGACATCACCCTGGATTTCTGGTGTATATTTCCAAAGTTCCTTCACCAGTCAAGCAGTTGACGTATGCAAACATTTCCATTTTGT
>NW_018408189.1:0-863 GCF_002113885.1 Mizuhopecten yessoensis | reverse complement strand
AAATGAATTAGTATATATGGCACAAAATTACCTACAAATACAGACATATTGTCATTAAAGAACAAAATCATGAACTTTTTTTTTTTGTGTTTTCTCAAAATTTCACATAAAGTATGTTAAAAACTGACATAAGTTCAAAACTATCAAATTACATACAAATAACTTAACCATTTCATAGCATAAACTTCTAAGAGAAATAAAATATTGATAAAATAAAAGTTTGACAGTAAGAGTCATTCTCATACACATCTTGAAACCAAAACTCTAAATACCACAAACCTACTATGCACCATTGAAAAACATCAAGACAAAATCAAAGGTTCACAGTTAGCTAATTGATTGGGTCGACACCAAAATCTGACCAATGTTGCTGTGTGATATGGTTTTTCAAAGATCACAGGTTAGCAGCACTAGTGAACTTGATCACCCCCAAGGTGGAGTGTACACTGAAAAAGATTCTCTTCCAAAAAAATCAAAAGGTGCAGAAAGGATACTGTAAAAGAAGAAATTTATGCGTGTGGAAATTTTCACGTCGTCATCCTTAAAACTGATCGCAGTATGGAAATTTTCGCGCTGGTTCCCAGTTAAGGCTTTGAAATCTATATAGTCTATTTATTTATATATAATCTATATATTAATATTCGTCTGTGGATATTTCACGCTACAAAAAACACGAACATTTCCATACCACAAAAATTTCCATTTTGACAGTATGTGATATCAGGAACTTGGGTTGATTGATTGATCTGAAGAAAACATTCTAACAAGATCTCAGACAAACTAAATTAACTAAAATAACATTACAGCAGGCTGAATATACATACATATACATCAATAAAAAAAATTTGGGGGGGGTGGGGGGT
>NW_018408188.1:308570-311397 GCF_002113885.1 Mizuhopecten yessoensis | reverse complement strand
GCAGCGGAGGTTTGGAAAAAACGTACTGATATTGTCCACAGCTTTCGTACATTCAGTTTCTGCATCACCTTTATTTCCTGACACGTCGTCAGTGCCGAGGATAATGTATATCACTGGTATATATGTCCTTGTCGCAGTCGACAATGTCATGTAGTTTCTATACCTTGGACGCCGTCACTCTGGATTTGGCAATAACCTTTGTATTGGGATTGCCTATGCACATTCTCTTGCAGTTGGACGGCCGAAGAATAACTGTTGTCACAGTAGAATTTTCCTGAATTATTGCCATTGGCGTTGATGGTCTTGTGACCCATTGCCTCTGAACAGTTTGCAAAGTATTGGTTGTCCCTCTAATGTTTTGCAAATAAAATCATCCATGGACTGATACATGTGGGCCCCGCGCTCTACTGACAGTTCACCTGCACTATGTTTCTATGTATAATGTGTATCCTAACCGCTGCAATTCCTGGTCAGGTGGTCTGGACCCTGGCACATATCACTGTTTTCGAACACTTGTGAAAAGGATGGTCAATTTGACCACAGTGAGAACACTTAGTTCTGTTATTGTCAGCAAACATTCTGACTTTGAAACGTCCAAATCTGGGAATAAATCTTTTTGCATTCACTAGTTGTATGTATTTTGTTTCCGTTTCTATTTCTGTTCCTTTAATTTATTTTCCTCTTTCTCAAGCTATCCTTTATGGCTTACCATACATGTACTCCGACACCACTGTATATATATATATACATGTAACAGGAGATGGAAAAATGCACGGCCAGACAGGGATTCGAACCCGGTACCCTACGAACGCTCTAACAATTGAGCTATCTGATCGCAGACGATCAACCCAGTCAAGTTCCGCTACATATAAACATCACCCAATATTTGAGCTTATTAATGATAAAACTTTTGATGTGTCAAAATATGATATTAATAAAGATTTATAGCTACATGTAAGAGGGGAGACAAAGAAGAGATAGATATATGGCTTAGAAATATATATATAAATAATGCTAATTAGTTATTCCGTGTAGTTTATGAGACATACGAGTGTTCATTCACCACATATACGGAGCTTGTGCTTGTTCACTGCCTACACACCTTCAGTATGTCTATTGCCCGTTGCATTACGTACATATTTGTATTTGCCTCCCTAATATTCCTTAAGGAGCTGATTTCACTTATTAAAAAGTTTTTTGTTCACCCCCTTTTCCCTTTGTAGTACGTCAATAAAACTGTCTTTTCATAAATTAAATGTCCCATTTCTAACATCTTGACTTGTTTGAAGGTGCGGCTATTATCGAGTTAGGGTTTTCAAAGAATGCGTTGAATCGAAGCCAATTATGACGTACGTTGTATGTGTGTCTTTTCATCAGCTACTTGGACAACGATTGCATAATTGCTTTTTTTAAATTGTTGGAAGATCCGGGTTGCAAATTCCTTATCGGATAGTTAAACAATCAATAGAAATGAAACAATATCTTTAAGTTTTAAAAATAAGAAAATATGACTTACCTGTTTTGAAATTATTGTATTTACATATTTGCATATATAGAATAAACTCGGTTCATATCAACGATAGTAGAAATGTATGTATAAACAAACAAATAAATCACAATTGACATGTATATGATACGATCAATTGTCGTAGCTTTAACAAGACACCATATTTACATAAAACATCTGTTTCTAGAATTTTTCGAAAATAAATAAAAACCGGAAAAGAACCTTTATCTGCCATAAAATATTAACATCTTTCATAACAGTGGGTCCCGTAAGAACATATATTGTTATCTAATATACTCTTTTACCTTATTGTCATGCTGTAGTTAGTTTTTACGTAACGAGTATTTATAGACTACGAACACCCAATTCAACTATCATCACGCTACGGCAGATATATTACTATCATCACGCTTTCCCAATCACGAGTTTTATTAATAGCACAGGACCAAGGTCGAATACTGGTAGTTTTTTTTACCGAGAATTACCACAACACATTATAAACATGTACAACGGTTCTACGACATTTCCAGTATTTATAGCAGTAAAATTAAGACGTCTTCTAGACCAACAGCATATCTTCCCGAGGAAATAGGTGAGTTATTTTATATTACGGCTGGCAATTTGTTATTAGTTTCTGACATATATTGAAATATATATCGTGACAATTAATACAGTACATAGATGTGGCGCTAAACGTCACTTCTGTGTAGCCTGCTCTTTAAAGAGTTCATATAACAGAAAACAGAATACAATGTTTTGTCATCACCAAGCATACATAGAACATTTTATAATTATATAAAGGGTTTTGGTCGCATGGATTTGATATATATCGTCTATTTGAATTAACATAGCATTTCTGCAAACAGAGTGCAGCAATCATTTTATTGTGAAACATAAAATAACATCAGACACGAATTATTGGTTGTTTTGCACACGACTTCGAGGTATTGCAGGTATCCACCTTATGTTGACTACTATTTAGAATAAGGCAATATCCGTTCCCCCAGAGACTGGTAGATACAATAACATAACGAGAGAACAATGACACTGTATGAGCTGCAATTCAGATATTGAAGACGAATATCATTTTATTTTAATACGTAACAATTTTCATATTCTGAGAGTAAAATACATAAAACCATATTACTGGCGAAATCCTTCAATGTTTAAACTTGTACAGTTACTAAGTGCTGATAATATCAGCGTTATTCGTAAACTTGCTAGATACATTTTTGAGGCAAATAAGGCACGAGTGACGTAAACATGCACATCAATATAATTTATATAAATGTCTATTTATGTATTATTGACATTTGTATC